>NC_047512.1:24323369-24623369 GCF_902827115.2 Pseudochaenichthys georgianus
CCCCTGACCGGAGTTGTTTCTGTATTCTCAAGCTATTCTCGCTTCCGCACCATCGAAAACCTACGAATTGGATTGAACCTAGCCACTTATACCAACAACTATACGTGTATCCCCGAGTGAAGAAATGACCACGGTAAAAAGCAGGTAGGAACAGTGTTTATCCTGTTTGTTTAGACAAGTCAATTGTGCATTGATTAACGTTACTGTAACTGAGAGCCGGCCCATGAGTGCTAGTTAGCATTGCTAAGCTAGCTGAGCAGTAGCTGTTAGCTACGCAGCCGGCAATGTTTAAATTCGTGCACTCGCAGATTCCAATGTGTGCATTAGTATTACAGATCGTTTGTCAAGAAATCAAAATAGCAAAACGCCATTGTTTGTAAAAATGCAATTGCTTGGTTTGTTTTGTAGCTAGCTAAATGTGAACTACATTGCTACTTAGTATGTCAGGAGTAGGGAAGGCCTGGTCGTTGCCTTTTTCTGGTGCATTTTCATGCATTGGATCTTTTTAATGCACTGCCGAGATTGCAATGTTGTTTAGTCAGCGTGGGGCGATGGGAATAAGGACTTCTGCGTTAACGTCCACTGTTAGACCTGCAAGTGTCAGCTTGGCTTAAACTTGGCATCCCTGATAAGCAGGAGTTCCTGTGTTGTCAAAACATACAAAGACTGCTCTGAGGATAAAGAGGCAGCTCCGGGCTACACTTCAGGAGTGTGCGCTGCTTGAAAGGCGAGTGGGCTCCTTTTCTAGGACTGACACGGAATTTTGGATACATTTTAGGCCTGTATGCTGCTGGCAGCACGGAGTGATAGCTCAGCTCACTGTGATCTAATCAGCACATTATGATGACGCAAAACGGAACAATAACAGACCCTGTCTCCAAAAATACACGCACTCACAATCGTGTAGGTAACGCGCAGATTTACATTTTATGAATGTTTAATCACAAAACTGCTGCAGTCGTTAATGTTTAAATGCTTGGTAACTGTAATCATTGCATTCGTGTGGTTGTATTCCCTGTAGATTGACCACAAACAAAACAGTGTCTACAATCTTTGAATTTGCCCATAACTGTCTGAAAAAAGGTGCATCTGGTCTCACAACCCGAGGATAATACTATCTATAATTGTACCAATCTTTCTTGAACAAATTACATGCATAATATCAATGTTCACTTAGCCATGCAATCGTTTTATAATGGAAATTGTTTTTGATTTAAGAAAGAAAGAAATGTGTGACAAATGATAGATTCATTTGTATAAATGTAATCTTAATCTGTTTAATTGTCATGATCCTTTACATTTAAATCTGAGTTTTGTTTCCTTTTACAATCGTGCTAAACCCGTATTTGTCAATCAGCGGAATAATATTGACTCTTGTGCCAGGCAGCCTGAAGAAAATAAATAAATCTGAACACATTTTAAAGTTCAGCTGCCTTCAAAATTAATATAATACACAAACTGTTGAAACATACAGAAACAGTGGATTTGTTATATAAAGTACTGACAACATTGACAGTCAAAACACAGCCTGCTTTTTTTCTGTCATTTGTTGTTTACATGGACCACCTCTGTTGAAAAAAAAAAAGTGATCCATATGTATATACCAACTAAATGTTCTGTACTTTAAAACTAATATGGTACAGCATCAGTTTGTTCTTTGAGAAACTAAATGTGTTAAAATGTCTCCAGGTAAAATGAGTCTGGCATCTTCTGAATCACATCAAGACCAAATGTCAGAAAAAGCAGAGGAGGTCAGTATGCAGTTTCTTGCAAAACGATGTGTTTGGCCCCCTTATATTTACTTAACTGAAAAAAGACACTAATCAGTAAAGGAAAATATATCACGTTTGTTTTCTCCGTCATGTTGTCAAGCTATTAACATAAATCCTGTATTGTCATCAGCCTGGCAGCTCAACAGAAACTATGAAGCCTTCCTCTTCTCGCAACAGGAGGTGAGTAGCAGTTATTGTTAAATGTGTCTGATTTTTTGTTTTTTCAAAAGAGATCATAAAAACACTGCTTGAAATATTAAAGCTGACTTCTTACTTATTTTAGGAAGTCCACTTCTGTGGCTAAGAACACTGGAAAAGGATCCGACTCGTCAGCCGAGAGTGAAAATGAAGGTGCAACTTCTGACAATCCTTCAGACACTAACACAAGCAGCGCTTCTAAAGGTGAACTATGGAGGTGCTTGATGGTTTTGATCAAGATATTGTTGATGCTGAATAGGAGGCTAATTTGATATTCTCTTGCTTTTGCCTGATTAGGCACTTTAGTGATGAGACCATCTGGGAATGAAAATAAAGGCGCCATGAAGCTGAGAGTGGATTTCAAACAGAAACCAACAGGTGACTTAATCTCATGATTAGTGTTTGTTGTTCTGAGAGAACATGCATAGGATTTTAATGTACACAAACTGCACATCCTTAAAGTAATACACAAATAAAATAAAGATAATTGTTAGTTGCAGCAGTAAAAAAAAAGTGACTAAAACGGCTTTATTTCCTTTCTTTATCACAGATGATACTTTGCAGAAGAAGATAAACTGCACTGCCTGTGGAAAACAAGTAATACAGTTGCAGCGTAACGCGGTGTACGAGCATCCCGCGCTCAAAGTACTAATTTGCAAGGTAAATTCAAATATACATTTCAGATTATTTTGTAATGAGCATTATAAAGACATTCTTCACTGATATTGTTCAGTCTTTCCATTCTTAATGTCTGATTTTATTTATTTTTCCTCTAGTCATGCTACAATTATTACACCAGTGATGACATTAACAGAGACTCCGATGGGATGGATGAGCAGTGCAGGTAAGGCATTTAACACAGAACCAACAAAACATCATGATTTATGTGTTACTAAAGTAACAAGAAGGTGCACAATAGAAGTAATTGGATATAGGGCTGGGCGATTTGGCCTAAAAATAAAATCTCGATTTTTTTTTTTCTAACTAATGGACAATTTTCGATTTAAACCTCGATTTTTTTCTGTTTTTTTCTAAACAAACCAGACCAAGGCAACATTTAAATACATATTTTCTTTATTAACACAATAAAAATAAATGAGATTACCAAGTAGTCTAGGCCTATGTGAACAAATCAGTTGTTCAAGAATAAAAAAAATTAAATAAAAACAGCACCACGGCACTTATTGTGTGTCATTAATGTGCAAAGATTTTTTTTAAATCAAACTGGAAAAAAAATCTCTTGTAGGCCATCCCTGAAAAAACTTGTAAGATGAAATACAACAAATAATGATAATGAAATGAATAATAAAAAAATACCCTCAAACAAAATAACATCCCTTTAACTTTCTAGGAAGTTGTCTTTCTACAGACTTACACAGAACAGTTGTTTGTTCTATGTATGACCGCTTGTACCCGAACCACTTCCATACAACTGAAGTAGCACCTTTTTTAGGAATGAGTTCTTCATCTGTGTTCGTGGACATTTTTATGGTACGTCTGTCGGTGAAGCGGTGAATGTGATTGTAGTAGGCTATGTGACTACCCGATCTGCAGCTCTGCACATGCGCACAGTGTTATCAATTAAAATCAATGTTTTTGATGGCATAAAGTACCTTAAACATACCGTCAGTTTAAATGCTGTTTTATACTGAAAAACCAGAAGTTCTCGTGCGCAGTTGTTAAGCTTTTATTCTGAAAATCCTTCATCTCCGGTTAGCATTTAGCATGTGGCTAATATACCATTTACTATAGAGGTGAATTTAGTAGCGATATGACATGGAGTGTTGCACACCGAAACCTACTGATTTCAACACTACAACAACTGTATAGACGTCGAGATATTATTATTGCTGAATATTAAATGAAGGTACAGTTTATTTGAATACGTTTGTTTACAGACGTGGGTAGCATGAGACAACAACCGGAACTACCAGAAATGAAACCAGCCGTGAAGTTTTTCCTGTCTTGAGTATTGATGAGTCATGAAAGAGATAAGGAGGAGAAAAGGCGTGTTTAGTTATATATGTAATGTACAATGTCTGAGTCCTCTGTTATGCTCAACAACGAACAACGAACACAGCATAACAACAGCAGATCGGGCAGAGCTGCAGATCGGGTAGTCACAGGCAATGTGGCTGAGTTTTGTGCGCGTTCTGGAAAGTGAGAGAGTAAGCTACTCCGGAGTCCCTTAAAGCAAAACAAATCTGCGGAGTCTAGAAATGTTTTAAAATCGCGATTTTTCGGTTCAGCCATTTCACAAACCGTAGGAAAGTAAAAATGCAAATTAATCGTGAAAACCGAAAAAAATCGCCCAGCCCTAATTGGATATTAAGTTTAACATTGTAGGCTTTCATTCTTGTGTTTTAAAATGTATATCAGTTTGAGACTTTAAAACATTTATTTTTTAACAATTTTGTTAACATTAAGTAAGTAAAGACCCTGTGTGCTTTCTGCCCTAAAACGTGTTGAATTGTTTCTCCCCAGGTGGTGTGCTGAAGGTGGCAAGCTCATCTGCTGTGACTACTGCAACAACGCTTTCTGCAAGAAGTGCATCCTGCGCAACCTGGGCAGGAAGGAGCTGTCTGTCATTACTGATGAGAACTCAAAGTGGCACTGCTATGTCTGCAGGTCAGAGCCCCTCCAGGATTTGGTCTCCAAATGCCACAGTGTCCTTGAAAAACAAGAACTTCAATCCAAGCAACGAAAACCAGACAAAAGCGAGGAACGTGAGAAAAAGAGACACAAGAATAAAGAAGTCAAGGAGCACAAGCCGGTTGTCAATGGGAAAGAACACAGCGAAGGCTCAGGGTCCATGACTTTCTCCTACAAAAAACTGCAGGTACCCAAAGAATTTTTAAAGAAAACAAAAAAGCTTGTTGAGACTACAACAGGTCTGAACAATACGTTCATCCAGTTCATCCAGCAGGCAGCCAACGAGCAGGAAGATAAGTCTATCAGATACCGGCATTTGAAAGCCTTCAAGGCCGTGCTTGCTGATTTAAAAAAAGCTCACAGTGCTTTGGAGGAGGCTTTGGGGCCTGAATTAAAAAACATGGAGTTGCAGAATGGTAACGAAGGGCAGCTTATTGAAAGAGAGCACTCTAAAGTCGCTGCTTCTGTAGAAAACAACCATGTGGATAATGTGGCAGACGCAACAGAGGGTGCTGACGTAATGGAGGATGCTGACGTAGAGGCAGAAGCAACGGAGGATGCTGAAGTAGCGGAGACCGCTGAGGACGCTGATGTAGAGGCAGAGGATGCTGACGTAGCGGAGGATGCTGAGGACGCTGATGTAGAGGCAGAGGATGCTGACGTAGAGGCAACACAGGATGCTGAAGTAGCGGAGACCGCTGACATAGCTGAGGACGCTGACGTAGAGGCGGGGGATGATAACGTAGTGGAGGATGCTAACGTAGTTGCAGAGGAAGCTGACGTCGCGATGGATGCTGACTTGGCAGATGAATCTGACGAAGCAGATGACCCTGGCGTTGCGGATGAGGAAGAGGCTGACGTAGCCGCAGAAGAAGCAGACCTGAAGCAGCATAATGAGAAAGCCATAGCCATGGACATGGATCAAGTGTCAACTGAGACTGAACTTAAAGACAGCCAAACAGAAACTGATCTCACCAAAAAGAAAATTAAAACTGAAGTATGTGATGAAGGGCTGGTGACAGCAGGTGAAATGTCCCTCGATCATGACATCATGTCTGTACCTCCATCTGTTCCTGAGGAGCTTTTTCAGATGGTGGAGAGTCTTGCGGATTCTACCATGCTCTCCCAGACCGGCTCTGATATGGTCACAGACGCAAAGTTAAATAAGAACTCAACAACTAAATCCCCCCAGCCCAAGGTGAAGAACCTCATAGTCAAACTGACCCCTGTGCCTGTCGTGACGACACGTGGGTTCACGCCCTCCTGGTCCAAAAACAAAGAAAAGGATGGACAGCTGCAAAAAAAATCCAAAAAAGAAAGTGACAAGGAGAAAGGCGATGCCCCTAGTGCTGTAGACGGGACAGAAAGCCCACCACCAAGCCGTCGCTCCAGTAGGTTGAAGACCACTCCATTGAGGAAGCAGACTGATAAAAGGGGTAAGGAAGAGTCCTCTGATTCAGAGTTGGAGGAAGATCGTAAGGGCAAAACCAAGTCCTCCAAGACATCAAGAAACGCCAAGAAAGAGGATGGGGAGGAGACCAAGGATTCAGAGAAAAGTCCAGTGGATTCTGACTCAGACGAAGTTCCAAACGTACTGTTGGAGAAAGCAGCAGCTGGCCGCAGCACTGATGAGGAACAGGGAAGCACAAGTGCTAAAAAGTGTTTATTCAAACTAAACAACACATCTACAGAAGACACAGACAAAGCATCCAAACGCAAAAGGAAATCTGCAAGCTCCGATTCAGACTCTGGAAACAAAAGTAAAAAGACGTCCAAGAAGAAGAAGAAACAAAAAGGCTCAGATAACGCCGACTCTGACTCTGAAAAAGAGAAGGAGACGAAGAGTAAAGTGGCCTTAGGGAAGAGGAGATCTAGCCGTGTGAAGAAACAAGACGAAGCAAAAGAAGGAAAAGGATCAACAGAGAAGAAAGCAACTAAGCTGAAGAGGTCTTATGAAAAGAAGCGCAGGGGAGGGAGTCCAAAAGCATCCGCCAAGCTTCAGTCATCGTCCAGTGAAGATGATGATGAGGAGGAGGAGGAGAAGGCTGATGGAGATGACAGTGATGCACAGAAGATCAAACCCATCGTGGAGGATAACGTGGTGGGAGGCAGTGGAGCTTTCCGACAATCCTCAGGTAATTTAGTCTGAAAGAGTGTTTAGGGTTCAAGTTATAGGTCAGCTGCTCTTTTTCACTTTTACTCCGCGTTTGATTTAAAAATAATACCGCTCATCTCTTTACATCAAAGTAAATATGTAGCTGAAGCCTAGTTTAGCATCAAGCTAGCCATGCTTTTTACAAGCAACAATCGGCTTACCAACGACTCTAAAGCTCACTGATGAACATGTCTTCTAGATTTTGGAAGCTGCTTGAGCACCAGAGAGTATAAAGTAATAGAGACTTGCAAGGCATTCTTTGCATGAAAGCCAATGTATAGACAAAGCAAATAGTGCAACATGTCAAATGATTCCATCAATGACCTAAGCTTTCTGCCATTAACAAGGTTTGTGCCCTTGTTCTTCTGTAGGTGACGAAGATGACGATAAAGAGAAGGTCTCTCAGGTTTTCGAAGATGACGATGATGATGATCCTGAAAACAGGTACTTGCAGAACAACAGATTGTAAGATAAACACAATCGATATAGAGTAGGGATGCCTAATAAGAAAGATGCCTGAGTGCTAGCCCTCCCTGCTAACCTATCATTAACTGTTAATTGAAAAGATTAGTGCTGCAGTGCATGCTCGACAATAGATTAGATGTGCTTGCAATACTTGACTTCTCAAGCAACAGGCGCTTTCACACCGGAGTACTTTTCCCTTTTAGTTCCGATAGTTCCTGGGATTTTGCGTTCACCCCAAAAAGAGAACTTAGTTCATGAGAACTGTTACCCCCTTTTTAGTGCCTGCTAGAGAGCAGGTACTTTCTTGTGGAGAAAAAAGTTCAAATTTCTGATTGGCTGGGCAAATTGCAAACCACGCCAAACCATTGTATTTGCTAGCATTAGCATTATTAGCATTAGCCCCGCGCACCAACAGAGAGAATAACTTATGGCAACACAAAAAAAAAACATGGGAGCGGTGGAGATGAGGAGGTGTCGGCGTTCTGGCGATTTACTCGGAAGGCTTCAGTAGTATCTGCTCTTTAATTCCTGTCAAGTCCTTCACGTTTTTGGCCTGTACCAGTGATCTGACTTGATAGGCTAGAGGGCAACAGAGGACGCTTTGGACAACTCAAATTCGTTCTTTTTGTCTTTATTTATCAAGACAGCTCAAAGAATTGATCAGGTTGAAAACCTTCAAAACACAAAGGACAAACAAAAGTTAGCTCACATGCTACACAAATTACAAACATTTTGCAGGTCTCACTGCATTCTCAATAATAATAGCACCACAAACTATGTTTTAATTAAAATGAATTAATTGTTCCTTTAAACCCCATCATTAACTTAAATGAATTAGAGTGTTTATCTCCACTTGGAAACAATCACCAGAGAAAACCTCATCTGAACACCTGTGCTGTCTAAATTGCACAGAAAACAAACGGAGCACAGGCAGACCGCGCTGCGTAAAAAAAACCAGTTGATTGCGCAACAGCACTCTCGCAAAGTGCGGCAACAGATCATAAACACAATAAACATACCAACGGCGTCTCCGGAGCCTCACACACACTGTCGCCTGGTTCTCCCTCCGTGGCTTTGAGAGCAAGAGACCGGCCATCACAAACTCCACCCCTTTTGTAGCCGCGTTGCCGGAAGCGGCATAAATATCTTTTCTACAGCTCGCTTATGAAAAGTAGCCCACGCTATCAAAACTAAACAAATACCCTCTCCTGGTATTGAACAATACTATAATAATAATAATACTAATACTCTAAATGAAAACACATAATTATTTATTAGTCCGTTTTTCACAGATATTATATATTGACTTTCGTCCCGACACCTCCCACTCGAGCTCCTGGTTTCTAACCCAAGGAGCTCACCAGTTCTTCACCTTCAAATCACACCTGTTCTTCCACAGGAAGTAAGATGACAAGGCGCCTGACCTCTCTATGAAGAATAGTGGCAGGGATCCTGCTTGGATGTCCCTTGTACCCTCCACAGACTTTATTCTTCATCGCTGGGACTGGGTAGCTGGGAAAGGTTCTCACATTTACATCCCTTTTCCATCAGTGTTTACGCTGACCACTCTTGCCAGTTTGTAATGTCCTCTTAGGCCATTTTGGTCAGCCAGCCACAACACATCTCCCACTGCGACATCTCGATTCCTTGTGTGCCATATTACTTCCAACTTTGATTCTGCCCTAGGCTGGTCCTTAATCTCCAGCCACTTCCTTGCAGCTCTCCACACCCAGGCTATGACACCGACACGTTTTTGAAGGCTGCAGAATCTTTTCACCTCCACAGGATCCTTCACTGTTTTTCCTGTGAGATTTCTGGTAGGAGTCTGATCGGCTCTAGGTTTCTCCCAGTGGCTCTTCCTTTTTCTGTTTCCCTGTGGGTCTTCTAGGCATGCATCTCTTTGCTTTATCTTGGCTTGAGCTCTTGTTATGGCTGCTGAGAATGCCTTCCTCTGGAGCTCTCTCTGGCTTGCGCTGCCACCTCTCCAGCTGATCTTATTGGCCACTCCTCCACTCTGTACCTAATTCCCAGGGCTCTGTTGTCCTCCTCTCGCATCTGATTTGGGAGGATGAGAGTTTTACTTACAGCTGTTGCTTTTTCTCCTCCCAGGAGCGCTGCTGCAGTTTCTTGCCTCCCACTTTGACCAGACCGGACCCATGGTTTGAGGCATAAGCCACCAGCTCTTTCCACCATTTTGTGCTCTTGGGCTTTATCTACAGCTTGCCACTCAGGCTCCTGTTTCAGCTGTTTTCCTGTACTCAGGACTGTGCCCTCCACAGCACATTTGTTGTTGGGGAGAGAAGTGGGGTCTTCAGTCCAGAGATATTTTGCATCCCAGTGTGGTGATGCAATATGAGAATCCTGCCTGACGTAGGTTAGGCCTGCCTTTATGATATCCAGCTCTCTCTCCTCCGCCAGGGTCATCTCTTTACCTCCTGGTTGGCAATTTCCACACCGACATCCTCCACACTTAGGCTCACAGGCTGCTCCAATGCTGTCCCCCCTCCACCATTCCAGGAACTCACGATTAGTTGCAGCTGTGACCTTTACTTCAGCCATATCTTCCTTCTGAAACTGTGCTGGTTTGTCTTTTGGAAGCTTTCTCTCCTCATACCTGACTGCAGCTGTTCTCATGGAGCGAGCAAAGTGTGTGTTGGACCTGTGTGCCGCCACGTCAATCTCCTCAAACAGTTCTGGGTGTGCTCCGCCTACTGTTTTTCCCAGTGGACTTTCCCACAAAACAAGGTCTCCAACCACCTTTACTCTTTGTGGAGCAAGTCTTCCTTCCCTGTGGCTTATGAGGAGCTCAACTTCTTCTGGCCTCTTTAATTCTTCGAGCTTGACCTCTGGGAAGAACTTCTGCAGTTTTTCAGGACTGATGACTCCATGCACTTTGGCGATCTCCCTTAGGCCATAGCAGACAAGTTCATGTGCCTTCTCTGTCCCTTTAGGAGTCTTGACTCTCACCCTAAGGAGGTATCTTTTTGTGTTCACCTTGATGGTCATTCCTCCTACACCATACACAATCAGAGTTATTTTTTCACCTTGCAACCTCAGCCTGTCAGCAGCCTTATGGGTGATGTAATTTGTGTCTGAGGCAAGGTCCGCTAGAGTCCCAATCTTCTGCCCTGCATTTGCCGTGACCTCCAACAGCATCATGATGACAGGAATGTCCCTGTCCAAAAGCCTTGACTGTCCTCCAGCTCTGCCTGTAACTGCGGTTTGGTTGGTAAAGGCTTTCCTGCACCTCCCTGCACGCTCTGGGGAAAGCTCAGCCAAGAGTTTCTCCTGCTCCTCTGTGAGTTTGCTCTTACTTCTCCAGTCTCTTCCTCTCCTCTCTTCAAAGGGCACTTTGCTTCCCCCTTGTGGACACAGAAAGAAATGGTGATCTGAGGTGTCTCCTTTTTTACAGTCTTTGTTCCTGCAATATCCTCCTTCCTCATGACATCCAAGACACTTTCTGCATGCTCCAATTTCTTTAGAACAGCTTTCTTCTCAGGCACAGTTAGCCCTTTGAACTTCCTGCAGAAGAATATCTTGTCATAGTGTCTCTCATCTCCACACACAATACACACTCCTCCATGCTCGGCCTTCTCTGCAGATCTTGTGGAAGCATATTTCTTCTCATACCTCCTGTCTGGATGGTCTTGTCTGTCAGTTCTATCACCGATCCTTAGCTGTTCCAGAATCTCTTCCTGCTTTTTTAGAAATCTAAGGAGCATGTCGAAGTGGTTGTCTGGTGTGACATTATTGTTTGGATCCACCATGAAGCCCAGCCAATCTCTCTTCACAAAGTCAGGTAACTTGCTCTCTATGGACTTGATTATGAGTGGGTTCTTCATGGCGCCTGAGTTTCCCAGCTCTGTGAGGTCTGCAAGGGCTTTTTCCACATGCTGTATCAGCTCAATCACCTTTCTTGGCTGGTTTCCTTTCACATAAGGGATTCTCTCCAGTTCTTCTAAGATTTCTATGGCAATAGTTGACTTATTTCCATATCTGTTGTCCATTATCCTGAACATGTCTTCAGCAGTGTTGTCGGTTGAGAGTCTTAGTTCCTTTGAAATCTTGTCATCCACACCGTCTAGAAGATGAATTTTCTTAGCTTCAGAAGATCCAGGTGGCTCCCCTTGTCTTTGCAGGCTTTCCCAGTCTTTCCTCCAACGGTGGTATTCTCTTCTGCAGCCATAGAAGATGGGAAGACTTGTGGGCTTAATCCTCACTACTGGTATTGCTGGTGATGGTAGTCCTCCCCTTCTACCTGGCGCTTCTGCTCCCAGTTCCTCCGCTGCAATCCTGCGTGAGTTGACAAATTCACCTTGCCTCATCTCAAGTCTATTTCTTATTGCTTTGAGTTCCTTGACTCTGCCAGCTAGATCTGATTTCGCCATCATGGGTATCCAGCACCCCCAAACTGTCATCACTCTGGTGGCCTCCTTCATCCGCCTCTCTAGAATGGTCAGGAGCACCCCGTAGCCTTCCAGGTAGGCTCCTTCCACAGGCACATTCCCAGCGTGTTCACTGACTTCTTCTGCTTCCTCAATTGCAGTGATGAGCTCATATCGGCCATATCTGGACCACAGGTTATCTTGAATAAGGCCTCTCACCTCTTCCATTCTGGCTTCAGCCTCCTCTGCAGTCCTTTCACCGTCGGCCTCTTCCTGCTTTGCAAGAACTTCTTCTTCCTTTCCTTCTGCCTTTTGAGCGTCTGCCTGCAACCCAGCCATGCAGTCATCATTTGCTTCAAGAACCTTTTTTTAATCCCTCTTTCAGCTTGGTGAATTCCTCCCTTAGCTCTGCTTCGACCATTCTACCTGCTTCTCTGTTGAGGTAGTTGGCCTGCCTGGTGAAGTTGCTTTTTGCACTTGTTCTTGCTTTCTTGAGCTCTTTAACCGTCTTCCCCAGGATTTCTTCCGCCATTTTGAGCTAATGGAAATCCACAGTTTCCCCTTCTCTGCGCCAACAGCTTTCTCTGGACGTCTGAAGCCTTTTATCCTCTGGCCCAGGCTGCTCCACGTGGTTTTCAACTGTCCAAGTCCTTCAGGTTTATGGCCTGTACCAGTGATTTAGCCTGACTTGATAGGCTAGAGGGCAACAGAGGACGCTTTGGACAACTCAAATTCGTTCTTTTTGTCTTTATTTATCAAGACAGCTCCAAGAATTGATCAGGTTGAAAACCTTCAAAACACAAAGGACAAACAAAAGTTAGCTCACATGCTACACAAATTACAAACATTTTGCAGGTCTCACTGCATTCTCAATAATAATAGCACCACAAACTATGTTTTAATTAAAATGAATTAATTGTTCCTTTAAACCCCATCATTAACTTAAATGAATTAGAGTGTTTATCTCCACTTGGAAACAATCACCAGAGAAAACCTCATCTGAACACCTGTGCTGTCTAAATTGCACAGAAAACAAACGGAGCACAGGCAGACCGCGCTGCGTAAAAAAAAACAGTTGATTGCGCAACAGCACTCTCGCAAAGTGCGGCAACAGATCATAAACACAATAAACATACCAACGGCGTCTCCGGAGCCTCACACACACTGTCGCCTGGTTCTCCCTCCGTGGCTTTGAGAGCAAGAGACCGGCCATCACAAACTCCACCCCTTTTGTAGCCGCGTTGCCGGAAGCGGCATTCATATCTTTTCTACAGCTCGCTTATGAAAAGTAGCCCACGCTATCAAAACTAAACAAATACCCTCTCCTGGTATTGAACAATACTATAATAATAATACTAATACTCTAAATGAAAACACATAGTTATTTATTAGCCCGTTTTTCACAGATATTATATATTGACTTTCGTCTCGACAATTCCATTGGGGAACTAAGTGCTGGGAACTAAGTACGGCAAAGTCCTTGGTGTGAAAGTGGCTATTGTTCAAAATCTCACAGCCTTGTTCTCTGAAGTGTTTTGTTTTCATTTTAAATACTTTACAACAGCGTTTCCGCCAGGGGGGCGTCTTGCCATCATTTTATGCCCCGGAACTCGAGCCGAGGGCGTCCAAAGAAATAAATAGTTCGAGAGAAGATCGAGACTTTTTATAGCTTAAAAAGGACAAGGACATCTCTCTGTTGGAGGGGCAAAGGAGTCTGGTGGGATTATTTTCGCCGCTAGCAAAGCGTGTTCCTGTGACGGAAAGTGTACTGCCGGCGAGCCTTGACGGGGGGTGCTATTGGAGAAATTATCCGGCTCACTAAAAAGAGCTGGAACTCCCATCACGTAAAGAGATAGTATCTATGAAAGGACGGCTCAATTCATAATTCAAGTCAAGTGACACGACGTGACATCACAAACCCCCCCGCTCTCGGGGTGGACGCCCTCTCAGCCCTGGTCTGGCGGAAACACTGCTTTACAATGTAAAACATACAACATGTGTTCAGGGCAGCTTTTCTCTCTGGTTTATGTCAATCTGTAATTGTGCGTGGTTTTTGCCCATAATGTTGTAATGTTTTTATAGGCTGCAGATGTTTCTGTCAGATAACCTTTAAACCATGAACAAGCTCCAAGGGCAACTTGATATTACGACCCTGTATTGTGTTCATCATCCAGATAATTCTGTATAATCCCTTATTTATTATGTAATTAACGTGAAACTCTTCCCATTTCTCTTGAAGGATTGCAAAGAAAATGCTTCTTGCCCAAATAAAGTCAAACTATTCTTCTGGAGCGGAGAGCTCCTCTGATGATGAAGACGATAAGGAAGCAAAGTCCTCGAAGAAAGCTAAAAAAGAGGATGATGATGATGAGGATGATGATGATGAAGAGGAGCAGGGAGGTAGTGTAAACTAGCTACTTAAGCCTAGTAAAACAACATTTCAGTGTGTATAGTCCTAAACAATCTGCTCTCTCTTTTCAGACGAGGACACAGGCGACTCTGAGGATTCTGATATTGAAGTGAAGAAGCGTGGCGGACGACACAAATTGCTTCGTCACAAACTCTCGCTGAGTGAGGGAGAATCAGGAGAGGAGAAAGCTGGCAGTAAAGAGAAGAAAAAGGGCAAAAAGAACAAGGAGAAAGGTTGATTCTGAATTTTTAATTTTCCCCATTTGTCCTATTTCATAATAATAATAATAATAAGAGTGCAGATGTTCTTAACTCCGATACCGGCAATTGCCTTTTGTTTCTGTGTCAGTGAGCAGCGATGACTCTTCGGACTCGGACTTTGAGGACTCAGAGTCAAGTGAACAGTCGGGGGTGAGCGAGGAGCTCAGTGAATCGGAGAATGACGGAAAACGCAGAAAGACCAGGTGGGAAGAGATGGACACAATCTATCACTAGTTATTTATCTCTGCCACTAGATCTGGATTGATCTCCTGCTGCTCTTGCTTACATTGATTCTGTTTTGTGTCTGTAGATCTTCAAAGAAGAAGGAAGAGGCGAAACAGAGAAGTTACAAGCAGCAGAAGAAGAAGCGACGCAGGATCAAAGTTCAGGAATCCTCTTCCAGCAATGAGAAGGTGTTTAACATGCAGAGCACTTGAAAGTTTTTCTTGAACTGTCCAAAAGTTTCTTTCTTGCAAGGCAGGATTTGCCAAGTGGAGACGGTGGACCCACATAACGTTTACGATTCCAGTCATGCACGACACGTAAAATGTTATTTGAACTTCCCCCTGGGGTGTGTTGTGAGGATTATTGAGGGCACACATTACTCATAGGCTGGCTCTGCTTCTGATCATAGGAAGTGCAATTCTTTCCCTGAGGGCTAAAGATCAGAGGGCTGAACTTTAATGCTTTCATTTTCACAGAGTGGAGATGAAGACGCCGAAGACCGCAAAGGACGCAAAAAGCTCCGCAAAATCCTGAAGAATGACAAACTGCGGTCAGAGACCAGAGATGCTCTGAAAGAAGAGGAGGATAGGAGGAAGCGTATAGCTGAGAGAGAAGCACTCAGGGAGAAACTTCGAGAGGTAAAAATGAACTGTTTGGACTAAAGTCTCCTGATAAAAAGAGTTCACGCCGGGTAAAATGTTCAGGACCTCCTCATTTAATACTTGTAAAGGTTCTTGGATACAATTTGCGGATCTTCCCCAGTTATTGGAGGTAAGCTTGCTGAGCAGCACTGTCGTGAAGATATTAAAGTAAATGATGGATAGCACTGTGAGTCAGCCTGCTGCTGATCGCTCTCCTTCTGTCTGATCAAACTGTTTGATAGTCCACAGTTTGCTTAAAGTGGCTATTAAGTGAAAGCCGGAACGTCTTTTGCTTCTGTACTGTGATGCATCTACCCGTGAAACGGTTCATTTGATAGCTGAATCATTCACATTGGATTGGGTCTCCTAAAAAGTGGGTGTGCTTACATCACTGCTGGCTCCAAACACACCTCCCTCACCTGCTCTGAGATCAGGAGGAGGGTGAAGGAAAGGAACCTTTACTCAACCGTTACTTCAACATTTTGAATTCTTGTCCTTCATCTGCAGGTGCTTCCCCCGCAGATTCAGCAGGACATTTCCAAAGTTTGTTTTTGAATCAATTTTTACATTACGCACAATTCTTTTGGAAGTGAAAACTAAGATTTTGACCCACTGACGGTGACGGTGATGATACTATTATTGCTTGTAGTGCTGTTATGGTACTAGCTTGCACAGTCACTTAAAAGACCAGCATTAAGCTCTGGTAGTTTTGCTTTGAATTTATCATTTATTTTAATTCAATTGAAAATGAATCAGTTCAATACCAAGTCTCTATTTGTGTTCGTTAGGAGATCTATGTTATGCATTATGCACTTGGATAAATAGCGGGTGTTAACTTGATCCGTGGATATACTTTTTTTGAGGTAATATTTAATAGACATTTCTTCCCCTGTATATTCAATCCTTTTTTCAGGTGATTGTGGCGGAGGAGTCTTCCCTGATGGCCTGTCCCATCACCACCAAGCTGGTGCTGGATGAGGATGAGGAGACCAAGGAGCCGATTGTGCAGGTGCACAGGCAACTTGTCACAAAACTCAAACCTCATCAGGTTGACGGTAAGAATGACGTTTATTCAGACACACAAAATCAACATGGCTGAATATAAGCCAACCTAAGCCCGCATAAGAAACACAGAGATTCTGTGGATTAATGTCGGCCCCATTGTTTTTGTGTTTTGTTTCAGGGGTGCAGTTCATGTGGGACTGTTGCTGTGAATCTGTGAAGAAGATCGAGAAGTCTTCTGGCTCCGGCTGCATCCTCGCCCACTGTATGGGTCTGGGGAAAACTCTGCAGGTATGGAGAAGAGAGCAGCATGCCCGTCCGGGGCGGAAAATACACTAAACCTGTATTTAAAAAAACAAACAAAAAAAGCTAAATATAAATGTGTTTATGGAAAAGCACAAACATTATTAATCTGAACTGCAAAACATCTGCATTTTCTCCATTGGATTAAAGCACTTGATACACAATGATTTGAAAGTACTGATTTAGAGCCTTTTGGGTCGGGGTCACTGGTTTTACTTTCAGGTTCCCACAGTCTTAACAAACTGAGAATTGAAGCATATCAACTTTTTAGCGGTCACAATCCTTTAATAGTGCATCCAAGAACCTTTAAATGTGTGTGATTTGATATGTAAACTGCCACTTTAAGCCTGTTTAACTGTAGTTATCGTTTTGCCCTGTAGGTGGTGACATTACTTCACACTTTGCTGCTGTGTGAGAAGCTCGATTTCTCCACAGCCCTGGTGGTTGCTCCCCTGAACACTGTCCTCAATTGGCTCAATGAGTTTGAGAAGTGGCAAGTGGGAATGAAGGATGAGGAGAGTTTAGAGGTAAATAGTTGCATTGTTTTTAACCTTTCTAGTAGTTTCAATTGGACTTTTGTGTGTGCATTCAACACCCCCCCTGATGTGGGGCTTCTTTTGTTGATCAATGTCTCTGTTTTGTTAACCAGGTGATTGAGCTGGCCACAGTGAAGAGGCCACAGGACCGAGCATACGCCCTTCAGCGATGGCAGGATATGGGTGGCGTTATGATCATTGGATATGAAATGTATCGAAACCTGACGCAGGGCAGGAACATCAAGAGCAAGAAGCTCAAAGAGACCTTTCAGAAGACTCTGGTAGACCCAGGTACAGTGCTGTGATGGAGTGAACATGTTTTTATGACATCTTGCCCCTTTTTAAAAAGGCTGTGCCATTTGCCCCTTTTGTCTAAAACAGGACAGCTGACACATGGACAAGAAAACAATATGAGACTGATCAGAAATTGGCCTAATATTTTGGCATTGAAGCTAAATTGATCATTAAATAATGGTGATAAACTTAGTTTATATAGCCTGTTTCATACAGGGGGGAGTAGTTCAAAGTACCTTGCAAAAAAGTAAAGAAACAAGCGAACAAATAAAAAGAAGACAGATTTAAACATGTGCTGCTGTAAAACCAGGCAATAAAACAAAAGAAGGCATAACAACAATAACACTTGTAAAAGATCAGTATAAAACAAAGGAAGAGCGACGGCTAGTAAAGGGCAATGCGGATTAAAAAAGCTAAAAATGTTCACAGAGCTTGCATCTCTTATTGCCTCAGGGAAAGGAATTCCATCGTTTCTGTTCATAGCTAAGAAAGGCTCAGATGTGGATTTCTTTTATTTATTTGTGAAATATGGGGATAGGCGGTATAACGGGTTCATCACCTTCATTCTCTGTCGCAGCTCAATCGTATCCTCACTGGTTCCGTGTCTGGTGCATATTTTAAAACTATTTTGCCAAGATGTCAAATGATTGTCAGCTTTCGGTTTCTTCAAAGATCACAAATGACGTGTCACCTTATTTCAGAAGAGAAAAAGCGTTTAAATACCAACACAGAAGTGAACATAAGGGATATTCTGTATTGCTTATATCCACGTTGGAATACAGTTTGCAGAGGGATGTTACTACTCACTCTGAGAGCGAATCACATGCCCTTCCCTTTAAACCTTCATCGGGCAGGCGGCTCGTCCCAGAACACCTGTAGACCTTTACCCAATTTTCCTTCCCTTTGTTAAAGCCAATAAATATCATTTTGTTTTATTGTTAAGTTCTCTGACTTTGCCAGTACATGGAAAGATGTAGAGTCATGGTTTGAGTGGAGTATCTTTTAGTATTTTGAGTATAAATGTTCTAATGCTGACTCCGCAAATATACTTTGATATAAATGTTCCCTCATTTTGGATAGTTGGTGTTTAAGAAACCAGCAGCACAGAGGTTGAGAAGATTATGAAACAACACACATAATGAAAGAAAGCAGGTCTGAAACCTTTAAAAGCCTTGTTAACAATAACGTTACAAGTCTAAAGAGTGTGAAGGGAGTCACTACGTTGTTACTAGTTCATCATAAGCAATGATGGAACTGCTCCAGATGTACTTCCACCTTTTGAATGACATTTCCCTTGTTGTGCTTTCCCCAGGTCCAGACATGGTGATTTGTGATGAAGGTCACATCCTGAAGAATGAGGCGTCTGCTGTGTCCAAAGCGATGAACTCCATCCGGACGAGAAGGAGGGTGGTGCTGACGGGAACGCCTCTGCAGAACAACCTCGTTGAATGTGAGCCTTCCGGTTTGAGTGGAGCACTTCGATCAGAGGATTTTGTGAGATTTTTGGATGTGAAACGTATGATCTTTGTGTCCTTACCAGACCACTGCATGGTGAACTTCATCAAGGAGAACCTGCTTGGTTCAGTGAAAGAGTTCAGGAACCGCTTCATTAACCCCATCCAGAACGGTCAGTGTGCCGACTCCACACTACAAGATGTCCGGATCATGAAGAAGAGGGCTCACATCCTCTATGAGATGCTGAACGGCTGTGTCCAGGTAACGACAACAACAACAACTGGCTAGAACAATTTGTTCTCTTTGCTTCATAAGAAATCCTTCTGAATCTTTGCTTCCCACAGAGGAAAGATTACACGGCACTCACCAAGTTCCTCCCACCCAAACACGAGTATGTGCTGTCGGTCCGAGTGACTCCGATCCAGTGTAAACTCTACAGATACTACCTGGAGAACTTCACAGGTGAGAAACACTAGGAGAAATTAACTTAGTACTTTTCACTGAAATGCTGGGCTTTTGAGGTACTTATTTTAATTTCCATTTTGTTCTACTTTATTGTTTCCTACTCCTTAACAGTTTGGAGGCAAACATATTGACCCTGTTCGATGTATCTGATGTTTTAGTGAAATAAAACCTTATTTATCCTTTTGTGAAATCTACAAACTGACCAATCAGTCAACTCTGCCTGTTCATGCTGGAAGTATAATTCCATAAAATACTATATTTTCTGAAATAGGACATTTTATACTTAGAGTACATATTGATGCTAATACTTTTATAACATTTAACTTGAGTACATTTTGAATTAATTTGGTTTCTAACTGGATATTTGAACACTCGTAAATCAAGTGTTACTAAAGTAAAATATCCAAATGCTTTGTCCACTGCTGAAAAGTGCCCTCTTATAACCAGGAGCACCCAGTGAGAGAAATACAGTGCCACTTGATGCCTCTAGGGGCTGCTCGCCGGGCTTCTACAGTGTCCCGTCTGATCGCCCAGACAGGGATGAAGTTTGGACAAAATTCAATTGGAAAACACATGTAGTGCAGGACTAGGCTAAGTCCTTCTGCAGGAGTCGTGTTTCTCTTTAAAGGGCGCTCTTGCATGGATGTCTTTTTCTCAGATGAGGCTTTTAGATAAATGAAAGGTCTTTCTGGTCTTCCACTCTTTCGTGCTGCATTGTTAAGTCGTTTAGTGGACTTTCCTCTCAGAGGTGTGTGTGTGTGTGTGTGTGTGTGTGTGTGTGTGTGTGTCGCAGCTGGCAGAGTGCCGCGGGCAGGGTTTAAGCCCAGTTTCCCACGTCTCCCTAATGAAGAGCTCTGGGAGAGAAGGAACAGAGGGTGGGGGGGGAATGTGGGGGCATAAAGGAAAGGGAAAGAATTTTAGAGGGGGGGGGCAGAGGTTTTACACCAAAAGCGAGAAACAAAGAACAGGAGAGCCGGTATGTGAGAAGAGGCGTGATGGGGGGTGGTGGTATGTGCTGTGGCTCATTAGGCCAGGTTGTCCACAGGGCAGGAGTTGTGGCTCTGGACCTCCACAGTGATGTTTTAGGACCCAAGACCACCAATTGGTCAATCAGGGGGGGGCACCAATGTTCCTTCCTTTTACCATTGCCTATGTCAAATCTACTGTAACCTCTGACCTCTCGGGGTCAATGAAGGCAGTTACAACATGAACCTTTCAGCAGCTGCCACTAGGATCATAAATCTGCTGATTGAACAGATCGGACTAGACGCGTTTTAATTTACAGATTCGGCCGTCAAAATATTGGCTGACACTTCTTTCAATGTTTCATTTTTTTTGAGAGTTCTTGAACATTTGGGAAATGCTTAAATAATAAATGTATATGGTTGCATTCGATATACATCATGAAAATGATTTATTTTCAACACATTATCATCTACGAACTCTCTTATGTAAACCAGAAATCTGGTGATACTTGAAATGAAACGATCTCGTCGTCATTGTCAAGTTTGTTTGTTTTGTCTCCTGGCTTCTCACACCATACACAGAGCTAGCTAAGCGTTAAATATCCATGGTAAAAGTATCAAAGTTATTGGGAACAGTTGTTCAAAAAACACATTGGCAATAGAAATTGATTACTGTGGTTATTAAGGAATAAGCTTTATTTTTTACTATTGGAATTTCAATTTGATGAGAGGCTGGATATTTTTGGCTCATGTACTTGAACATTACTCTTTGAAGATGTAGGAAGTGTGGACTCCATAGACAGGTGGTTAGGTGAACACACAAACGTTACATTTTGTTGCACTACATTCTCCACATCCGTATGTATGAAGAGATTGATGGCATGCTGTCCAGTTCATAATGCAAACGCACATCCATCTGCCTCCTCACACTCTTTCCCTTGTGTGCAGGTGTAGGGAATGCTGTGGAGGGGGGCCGGGGCCGCGCCGGGACCAAACTCTTCAGTGATTTCCAGATGCTCAGCAGAATCTGGACCCATCCCTGGTGCCTTCAGCTGGACTACATCAGTAAAGAAAACAGGGTAGGGCTGGAAGACCAGACTGAACCACACTACACGGCAATACAAAACTGGAATTCACACAATACAAAAAAACCAATACAAATGTAGTGCTCACAGGTCATGCACCTGAGGAGAACAACATGCATATTGTCCTTATACATCATTTATGTACCACAATCCAACTTTGGTATGCCATCTCTCTTTCAGGGTTTCTTTGACGAGGACAGTATGGAGGAGTTCATCGCTTCTGAGACGGAAGAAGAGTCCTCCATGAGTATGACCTCCGAGGATGAAAAGGCAAAAAAGTAAAAACATGAATCCACTTCCATTTTCCCCTTGTTGTACAATCACATGGAGATGACCCTTATTTAACGGTCCTGCTCTCCTGCACCCATTCCTCCTTCCTCATAGGAAAAAGAAGCGAGGCAAGGGAAAGAAGAAAGGCTCTGAGGACTCGGACAGTGACGAGGTGGAGGTCATCAAGGAGTGGAACACCAGCACCAGGGGCAAGAACGGAGAAGGTCGAGTCCGACCAGAACCTGTAGAAGAACGTAAGTTTGTTGAACATTTGAGTGCATTGTGGGTAGTCGGAGGTGCAAGTGAGGGAGGTGCAAGTGAGGTGTGTGAATAAAGGGGATGTTTTTTCTCACTCGTAAATTAAAAACAAATGATGCCTTCTAACACTTATTTCAATGTTTAATTATGAAGAATATTATCTCTGTATAAGCCAGCCTAATTATTAAAAGCTCAGCTTTTGTTCTTAGTTTATTATGATGTCAATACATTTTGAATTGAATTTGAAACGGTGTATTGAGTTTTTGTTCTGGCTGATTTAAGGTAATAGAATCAACTGTAAAGCCGACAATCATTGGGAACTTTACTGAAACCAATTGATGACATTGGTGCTTTTTAAATAACATCCACACATACTGCAGCTGTAGCGTAGCAGAGGCAAATCGTGTGGTGACGCTCTGTATTGTGAGCTTCATGTCTTTGCTGCTGCTTGTTGTTGTGAGACTGTACCAACAGCATTAAGATGAATCTCTTACTTTGTGTATGACGAGCAGCTCGGCACGCCAGCTCTCCTGACTGGCACAAGGAGTTTGTCACTGAGGCTGACGCTGAGATCCTGGAGCACTCTGGAAAGCTGACGCTACTCTTTGAGATCCTGCGCATGGCAGAGGAAGTTGACGAGAAAGTGTAAGTGTTTGAGGTTACTCTAATGTGCACATAGAATCTTTTTGGCCTCTTCTTTTCTGCAGTTGGTTTGCAGCAGGGGTGTCAAACTCAAGGCCCGGGGGCCAAATCAGGCCTGTGACTTAGTTTCATGTGGCCCCACAAGAGCTTGCAGAGAATATAATATGTTTATTATACGGTTACATGCCGCTTTACAGAAGCACGTTGCTCATAAACTACATGTCCCACAATGCATCTTGAAATTGGATTTTTTTTTCTCTCAGAATTGGATTTTTTTCAAAATGTTATTTCTTTATTTTTCAGAATTTGGCTTTTCTTTTTAAATCCTTTTGTGACATTCTCACTGAAGAGACTTGCAATTATTTGCCCTAGACTTCTGCTTTCAGACGGAGTAGATAATAATCCAATGCAGAGGCAATATAATACATTATTTTATATTACATATTTATATATGTATTTTTATATAGTCTTATATATAAAACTGGCCCTTTGAGTGCAACCATGATGCGAATCTGGCCCGAGATAAAATTGAGTTTGACACCCCTGGTTTGCAGTGTTAGATGCCGTGAATTGACTGGTGTTTCTTCATCGGTCCTCAGGTTGGTGTTCAGTCAGTCTCTCATCTCTCTGGACCTGATTGAGGATTTCCTGGAGCTGTCTTGCAGAGCTAAAGACGAAAATAAGGTTTCTCCATACAAAGGTACAGTAATTTCATCCAATCTGACAAAGCCGCTAATTCAAGAAGTTGTCATTTCCTTAGGTGGGCTACGATCAGCTTGCCTCCTTATGTCATGATTTAAAATGCTGTTTTTAGTTTCACGATGTGCTAAAATCCCAGAGGAATGCTTATTTTTGAATCCAGCTACTGCCTTTATGGAGTGAAATAGCGCAGCTGTCTGACAAAGTTCATTTTTGTGGTTTTACAGTAAAGTCTCTGAACAGACGCAACTGTGTTTGAGGTGTAAAGTTTGCCTTGTAGAAGGCTGAAGTGTTTTCTTATGGAGATGCAGGTTTCACACTTGTAAGACAGCCCGCATGCAACATGTATTTTTGTAAACGCTGGTGTGCTTATTACCCTTAAACACACACAGACACACGCACACACACCGCCGCTGGTGTAAGGTCATGTTCCTAATTAAACTTCAGCAGCTGTTTTTACTTTCATTTTGAAAATGATTAGACCTTGACTTTTTATTCCACAAAAAAATGTTTGCTCAAGGGTTTGTAATTTGTAATGAAAAGATCACAGTGCCGTAATTGGAAACATACTGAGATGTTGGTTATGAAGGCTGGTAGGGGGTTGGCCATCTTGAAGGCTAAACACGGCTGGCCTCTAACCAACACAACCATCTATCGGCTGTCTGTTAATACCCAAACTAAATCCTTTTGACAAGGAAAGGGCCAAGTTTGTTTTTGAAGTTTTTAAGAGGACACATGTAGATGTTAGTCAGAGCAGATGTCTTAACTGTAACTCAATTGTCTGTGAAGGTGAAGGCAAGTGGTTCAGGAACATCGACTACTATCGCCTGGATGGCTCCACCAACGCCTTGACCAGGAAGAAGTGGGCTGAAGAGTTTAATGACGTCAATAACCCAAGGTAGACATTTGACATTTGACTGATTTTGAAATTGTTCCATGATGCATTTAAAAGCACTAACTCAGCACATCTCCCATGCTTTCTCTCCCAGGGGTCGTTTGTTCCTAATTTCAACGCGAGCCGGCTCTCTCGGCATCAACCTGGTGGGAGCCAACAGGGTCATCATCTTCGACGCCTCCTGGAACCCCTCCTACGACGTCCAGAGTATCTTCAGGGTTTACCGCTTTGGCCAGATTAGGACCGTCTATGTGTACAGGTTCCTGGCGCAGGTGAGCTCATAAAACTGTTATCTACTACTTCCTGTTAAAGTTAACATGTAGTTCTTCTTTCTTGACTGTCTCCCATTTCATTCTCTTCTTCCAGGGTACAATGGAGGACAAGATTTACGACCGGCAGGTAACCAAACAGTCTCTGTCGTTCCGGGTGGTGGACCAGCAACAGATCGAGAGGCACTTCACAACCAACGAGCTGACGGAGCTCTACATCTTCGACCCGGACATGCTGGAAGAATCCTCGGAGAAGAAGAGCAAGAGAGCCACGCCCTTGCTTCCTAAGGTAAACACGCAGATATGTATGCCAACTAAGCACTTCGCTTTTTCAAATATGCTTCTAAGTGGTACCAAACATACTTTTGTCGTTCGAATAAATCATACATCTTATTGGGCTTTGACGAACCATGGACTGAGATGTCCTGGTTTTCCTGAGACTGATCCTCAGAGGAAATGCAGAGAAGCCGGCTGAAACCTATTAACAGTGGTCAAATCGTCTTGGTTCCTTCAACAAACATGGCACACAATGCCAGTTGAAAGGCCAAGCTTGTTTTCCAAACCGGCACCAAGCAGTTTCTTCTCCTTTGAAGTTTAGCACTTGTATTTACACACGATGCCAGCTTGTGTCCTGCGTGGCCTTTCCAGGATCTATCTTCTTCTTCTTCTTCTCCTTTACTTTCGTAATCCCCTTGATGCAGGTGCTGTGTCACGATGTGGGACCCCCGGAGTTTAATACGAACACACAGCCCTTAAATGGGCCATCCAAGCCCGCACAGCTGCACAGATTTCTGTGTTTACTGCTATTTACTAAATAGTCTTCTCGTTGCAACACTGCTTCTGCCCCGCTATAAACCCTCACTCCTCTTTTTTCATTTAGCCGTCTTTTACTTCTTTGTTGATCTTTTGAATGACTCCCACCCGTTCCCACTCTTTCCCCCTTCATGCAGTGTCTTGGTTTATTCCGATCACCTTAAGTGGTTTTACTTGCGTGTTTTTGGTTTGACCTGGGTATCTGTAAACACAGTGCATTAAGGAAACACTGTACATCCGAGTAGCTGGGTCTTTCAGCGGACAGTCAAGAGGCTTTGATGGCAAATCTGTTTTCCATTTACACTGTCTAAAGATCTTTATCGCTATTCCCTTCATGGGTATTAACAGGTAGGAGCGCTGCGTGAATCCACTCAGCCGGCAGCTGATATCATTGCTCTCACCTTCCATATTCCTCTAAAGTCGCCCATTACAGTGCAGCGCAGCACAGTTGGAGATTTCAAGAGGAAAGATGTGTTCATTGAGCTGTTAGATGTGTATGATCTTTAATGAGCTCACTGACATTCATGTGACACCGTGTTAAAGACGGAGAAGCTGACAAGCTCTTTAACAAGCTGACCTGTTTTGGCCAGGGGGTTAACTATGATGTGGCAGCAGGACTGCAGTATTACGGAAGGAATTTGCCGTCTGGAATGATCTGAAGATGAGTCAGACGCCCTCCATCAGTTTCAGCCAGAAAAACGCTCTGCACAGAAGGAGAGGCTGAAGCGCGCCACGGCACAGGGAGTTCTGTACTTCTTCACACTGGGAACTGCTGTTTCTCCTCAGCCTGAAAGGGCATATTGCTTTAGAGCTCGGGTCACACTCGGTGTTGGATATTATGAATAAGAAGCTAAGTTGACTTATGTCTGGCCTCGTCTATACAGTCTTGTTGTAAGGAAAAACTCACTGGAGAGTTGACTTGTTAATGTTAACACGACCCCCTACTTCCTCTACGGTTCAGTTCCCTTTGCGCTGCCACCTGCCAATATCCTGCACCGCCCTCACCTCAGTCTACACCCCCCCCCCCCCCCCCCCTTGTCCTCACTGATGTCCTCGCTCTCTCTTTCCTGTCCACCATTACCCCACTACCCCGCTTCGTGACCATCTGTTGCCCTAACTTGCCACTCTGCCTCTAAATGTTCAAAGCGAGCTGAGTAAAGTTGTTTTTCTTTTTCTCCCTCTGGCCTACCCTGCATGATGAAGGGTCATTATTTAAACCCCTCTCTTAAAGATGTCTCTGCGCTCTTCAGAGAAACTAATTGGAGACAAAGGAAGCAGGGCACTTCCTCCTAATGACAAAGAAGGTCCTCACAGTCCAGACATGAGTTTGACCCCCCCCACCCGTCCCGAGACACCCTCATCCATTTCTTGCTAATCGCACTCGTCTCCACCATCTAAAAAAAAAAAGAGTAATGTTTTTGGCTTCTTTTCTTTTGAGGCATTCTCTGCAAAAGTTGCTGCACGTTGTTGGTCAGGCTGTGGGCGTCGCTCTCTGTCTGTGCTCTCAGCAGGTTATGGCTGCAGTGGTCATTAGGCTCCGTCAGGTACACTGAGGCTGTGGGGAGGCTGCACTTGAACTACAGTGTAGACAGGAGCAGACTGGAGCAATAAGCCACACCATGCTTGTCTCATTAAGGGTAGGAAGTCACTTTGACCTTGAAGGAAAATCCCCTGAGCATTAAATATCACCAGTCAGTGATGTTGGTTGAAGTACAGGGTTTATTTTGTGCTGACATCTTTGTAAATTAGTGTTCTGGTGTAGACAACCTCAGTTTGCCCATTGCATGTCTACATGGGTAAGTGGTTTGTCATACTTCCCAGAATGCTTTTTTGCCAGCCTTCAGAACGCATGCCTGGGCTTGTTGCGTTGCAGGTGGAGAGAACACTAATGATGGTGAGAGCAAGAGACCGTGTTATGCAGGTGAAGAAAAAGCGAGAGCCGTGGCCCTTGTTTGCTGCGTTCTGCTCTGTTACTCTCCGTGGAGATGGAAGTGCTGCAGACGTTTTATATGACGAATTGCTGTGTGGTTGTTGAACTTTGTCATGCAATAAGTTGGTTGTTTTAAAAAAAAATGTAACCAATTTCTTTTGGATAGGATGAGGTGTTGCAGTGTTAGGGAGCAGGACATTGTAAAACCATCACCAGATAAAACAATGAGCGTAGAAATGTACAGAACACTGAACACACGAAATGGGACATTTTGCCAGAAGGTCTTGAAAGGAACATCATACAGAAACGTGTCATACAATCGTACAGATGATGAAACCCCTCCCATCTAGGGCTCTAACTAACATCATGTTCAGTGTTGATTTTTGTTTTAAATGTATAATTAAGTTAGTCATTTGACATAAGAGGAAATTGTCATTTCCATAAGCCAAAGAGAAGTCCTCGTATCTCTTTTTCCCCCTGATTCGTAAATAAACCAGAAAATGTTCACATTTAATTGAGCTGCAATCACAGAATTTCACTTCTCCTTTGTTAAACAAATATTGAAACCAATCATTTATTATCAAAGTGATGGACATTCAATATAAACGACGACCATTACCCCCCCCCCCCCCTCACATCTTTCGAATATTCGTTTCGGGGTCTGTGTCCCCTAATTTCTGTAACCTCTCTGAAACCGACAATCCGACTTTCACACCCACTTTGCGCCTTAATTGGCCAGCTGTGCGGAGGTGAGAAGGGGGCCAGGGTTTGAACTTCAAAACTTTTTCTTTACACAACTGTTTCGGTCACTTTTCACATGTACAACGTGCGCAACACAATGAATACCTCCCATTAGAGACGGAATGTGTGCACCATTGTCCCCACTTTAAGCGATATTGCATCTACTACTCACAATGGCTGCGGTCCTTTCGCCCCGCCTTCCGGTGTGGCCGACTAAACCGCCATAAACACATGTGATTTTGGACACGGTTGGATAACACATCTTATGAACCACTTCTTCTTTGGAGCATAACCTGGCCTTCAGTCTGCAGAGCATCCCATGAGAAACGGCCAAGCCTGGCATCCTCGCCACTTCTCCACTCCCACACTATGTGCTCAACCACAACTAGTGCACAGCCTGCTTCTCACTTAGGATTTATTGAGAAACCAATTTCCATTGTTTGACTTTTTCCCCTCCCAGTACAGTCCCACCATTATGCTTTAGTGGACTCGTGGTGAATCCCCCCCCGACCTGCCCGTCCAGCTGTTCGATCCGGTCCTTGTTGCAAACTGCTGCTAGCCGAGGCTTGTTTTTATAGGAATGTGGTACGTTTATTGTCTTTGTTTAGGCCTTTGTGACATGCATGGTTTAGTTTCTTTGTTAATTGAGTGACAGCTAGATAAACCTGCCTTGTGAGCAGAGCCTGCAGGGTGTGAAGACGACGTGGTCGTGAGGGCAGGGCTTGCCTCCTGATGTCAGGGACAGCGCCGGTAGTTAAAAGCTGAGAAACTGTTCATCAGGCTAGTGATGTGTATCACTTGTGTGCTGCTGAGGGAGACGGACACTTTGGACTGGCTATCTTTAGGTATTACACATATCTCAGACACTCGCATTCCTGCTGTCGGGATCCCATCTTGGCCCCTCTGTTGCTATGGTTAACACACCTGTGTGTCAAATGCAGTTTCTGGCAGAGACGGCCACTTTGAAAACATTCAAAAGTTCCTGGACAACTCGAGTAACTGGCTTCGATAGCCCGACAACAAAAGATCTCCCTTTGTCACTTTTAGGCTTATTTTCCTCCCGATGTGTCTCTTTTCTTTCCCCTTATCTTTGTATTGTTCTCTTTTTGTTTTACGATCTAATATCTATATCCCCTTCACATCTCCATGAAATTCATTCTCCTGCACATTCAATTCCTCCTGTGAGGTCTTTTCTCTGTTAAGTGGAGGTTTATTGTTGTGGCAATGACAGAAATAAAATAAATGTGGAACCCTCCTTTAAGCTTCTAGTTTAAGGCTTCTACATAATAGGCAGCCGTTTGGGGCAGGAAATTGGGTTAACATGGTTGAGAATGTTCTCGGCTTGAGAAAATATCTGATCATGCGGCCAGGAATCCTGTAGCATAGAACCAAGAGCTATTAATGCAGGCGGGTGTTTAATTGCATCAGAGCTTTTACAGTTCAGCGCCACCTAAAGTCTATTGGTAAAGTACGCGTTGGTGCCTGTGCCAAGTTGTAAAGTCCACATGAGGCCCGCTTATGTCGACTCTCAAATGTTCCTCTTTCTGATGTGCGAGCTGCTGAGTTACAGAACTACTTTACATCATTTATGGACTGCTGGCCGTTTAGCCCTTTTTGTAATCTATACATGTACAAGACTTTGTGTTAAGGAGGGCATACATTGTTCTCTCAATGGAAAGGGTTTCATGTGATGGTAAATGTCATGCATATGTTGGATGCCTTGTGCGATAAGTATACTAATTGTTAAGTTGTTTTTGCTCTGCTGACTCTTTTTGTGTTTTTGTTTAGCAGTCAGATGAAGCCAATACCTCCAGCTACAAACTTGTTTTACATTAGCGGCACATTTGCAGACCTTTTGTTGAATAAAAGTAAACACTGCTGTTCAGAATCAAGACGGCAGATTATCACACGCTGATTGAGGCTGAATGTGTTGAGATTCTTTTGGTTTAAACTTACTTAAGCTTATCCTCAGATGTGGACAGCCAACTCCATTATTAAATCTGAAAACACAAACACTCTGTGATGCCAAATGCCAAAATTCCTCCCCCAAATCCTCCCCCTGCTGCTCATATTTTTTCTAAAGGGGGGAAAAAATACAAGTGAAGTTGAGTGGGGTAATTTCCCTCCTTTCTGTCTGAGCATCTGCCCACCCAGCGTCTCAGACCTGCTCCCCTGCAGTAAAGTGATAGGCCTCACCATGCAGCTCCATAAGGATGACAATAGCCCAGGTCAGTTTACCTCCGATCATTAGTGCTGGCTCGGGACACACACATTGAGCGCACTGGGGTCGGAGATGGATCGGACCACCCCAGAGCCGTTGCTGGTGGGGATTACTTGGGTATCCCAGAATGCACTGGGTTCCAGAAGGAGCGTCTGTACTGTCATTTGACCTGCAGTGCAGCTCCACTGACCCGTTTCCTGGTCGAAAGTCAAGAGGTTTTTTTCATGCATGCACCACAGACGGGATCAACATATTGCAGTGTTTTCATAGTTTAACCCTCAGTAGATACACAAATATTTTAAATGTGATCTTATTTAGGCTCGGTCTCTTTCTGAGGAGCGGAGCAACCGGTGTTCTTCAGAATGAATGATTATGACACCTGCAAATATAAAGACACTGACAACTTTGATGACGCATTGTTCAAATATTTTAAGCACACACAATTTTGTAATAGTTTGACAGTTTTGAACATGCACGTGACGGTATGGACTTTGAGATATGTGTCTTGTGCCTTTGCTGTCATGGCCTTCATTTGACCTTGTGCCCACCTATGTTAGCAGAACAAAACCAATGAATGCCTTTTTACGAGAGTCATGCCAACAGGCTCTTCGGTGCTTTTATGTCCTAATTAGAGAGCAGAACAGCAGTTGAATCTCTGGCTGTGCCGCTGCTCCACACGTCTGGTTGCTCAGGGGTGGCCTGGTTTGTCCTGATTGAGTGCGATGGCTGGGAAACATAAACATGTCTCGAGTAGCAGAGTCCCTTTTCAGTGTTTGGGGTTGATGGGTATGGGGGTGTGCATCTGTGTGTGCTCCTACCTGTTTCAGCCAACTTTTCTGTCCATTTCCAGAGTTGTGAGGCCTAAAAATAGGTTCTTGTGTCGTTCTCATGCCGCTCCCCCCCCCCCCCCCCCTTCCAGAGATCCAGTTTCACCCCGTCTGGTCTGGTGTTTATTTTCTGTTTATTCAATGCAGGTCTGCAATCACTGCTTAATTTCATAGTTTGGAGTTTCCTTTTCTCCTCCTTAATACCAGTGACATCTATGATTAATTTTGTTTGCAACTTCACACTCATTGTCACAGTTCAAAGCGAGACCGAGCAGGGCAGGAGAGGAAAGCTGAGCCCCTCTCAGTGGCTCTGTGTGCGGGGCAATGATGCAACCCCTACATGACGTTGTTTCCAGATTGCAAAGTTCCAGCTTAATGTAAAGCTAAGTCAAGACAAAGAAAAGCAAACGTGCTGCACAGAGTAATTTAAACCATGTTTGTGTGAGCATAGCCTGGCCCAGCTCTCTTCATTTTGCTCAGGTATTGTTTTCAATAACAGTGTAGTCATGGAAACCAGAGCCCCCCCAAACCTTCATTTATTTATTTATTTTTGGCTTTTTACATGTTCTTTTAATCCTCTTTGCAGGCAATCCCATTTCTCCCTGCCTAAAATCCATTAGAACTAAGAGGTTAGGATTTGTATTCTATTTTGTAGACCTATTTCTTTCTCCAAAATACCAAAGCAGGCGCTAACTGGTAGCTAATTTGCAGAATTTGATCCAAAAATCTTGCTTGGTGCGGATAAGCTACAGAATAAAGATCTTCTTGCTCCTCCAACAAAATCAATGTCTAGTTTCAGTGCAGATTTCCTGTCGCTGAGGCTGGAGATCCCAGCAGACCGTGTTTACGATTCAATGTGTTGCATTGTGGGTGATCCTTCAGGAGCATCATGGTTTAGGTGGATGATGTGATTGCTACGTCTCTGGTTAATTTCGTGGCACTTGTCAACTTGGAACTCGGTGACTACTGAATGATTGTAAAATAACTTTTTGAATCTAAGGACATTGTCATTCTACAAATGAAATTGGTGTCATTTCTGATGTTTTGTTGACCAAACGATTAAAGGTGATCTAATCTTGCCTGCTGTAGGATCCCTTCCTGGCTGAGATGCTGCAGAATAACAAGGACCAGATCATGTGTTACCATGAACACGACTCCCTGCTGGAGCACAAGGGGGAGGAAGCCCTGAGCGAGGAGGATCGCAAGGCTGCCTGGGCCGAGTACGAGGCAGAGAAAAAGGTAGGCATGGAGACACACACACACACACACACACACACACACACACACACACACACACACACACACACACACACACACACACACACACACACACACACACACACACACACACACACTCTTTACACTGGTATATCCACCAGTTCTGTTATCATAGGCAAGCACAGGCAGCACTTAGCATTGTGTCCATCACTCTCCAAATTGAAACCAAAGTGCAAGGTAGGTTTTGTAAGGCCCCACGGTTATTTCTCAAGAAGTGTGACTCAGCGTTAGATCTGTGGCATCCTTTCATCACCTGGAGTAAGCAGGTGACGGGCCCCTATTAGTGGGATGGTTGTTCTGGCCCACTACCCGGCTGGTGTTCTGCTCTATAAACCCCTGAGAGGCAGTGTCAGTAGTCTGAGAGTACGATTAGTCCACAGAGGGTTAGGGACCTTCTCTTCTTTTCTGGTGCACCTCCCCTCCTCTTCCCTCTTGTTTCTTGTGGGACAAATCAATGGGCAATTAGTGGGGTTTATTTGGAGAAGTGTATGGTTGGGGTGAGTTGTAGGAGAGCAGGTCTCCTACCCCCCCCCCCCCCCCCCTGTGTAATCCTAGATTCGAATTCATCCTAATGATTATTTTTCCAACACGCTCTCCCTCCTCTGCCCTCTGTCAGCCTTAAGTGGCTTTTCCCTCAGAGCTCCTGTGATTTTTAAGAGAACAGGGGGTTTCCCATTCACCGGGAAAAACAATGGCACCATGTTGAGGATTTCAGAATTGCATTTGCATCGCTGCATCTTGATGTTCTCTAAAGATGAGCAAGTAGTCACTTTCCCTCACTGGTCGGTTTGATGCTGTACACTGTGATCTTTGTAGGAGAAACAACTGGAAGGAAACCCGGCCTCTGCTAATGTCTTAACATTAAGCATAACTTAAGGGTCGGCCGGTGGTGGCCAGGGAAAGATATTTGTATAAATATCAGATTTGCAACTCAGGAAATGGGGAAAAACTGCGAGAACATGATCATGTGCCCAAAACTAAACCTCACCGGGATGACTTTGGCTCGGTATGAAGCCTAGAGAAGCTCGTCATAAATGTTAGGTCTGAAAAGCAGTCAGGTGTGTGTTGTGTCTGTCTGGAGAGGAGTATGACGTCTGCAGAGCCCAAGTTACATTGAGTGGCTGCTTGTTAATAGGAAACCCAAAAGTGAAGTGTGTGTGTGGTTGTTTTGTACTGTTTAAATCTGCACACCTGTCTCTCTGACCCCCCCCCCCCGGCCCCCAACACACAGAAACACACACACACACACACACACACACACACACACACACACACACACACACGCACACACGCACACGCACACACACACACACACACACACACACACACACACACACACACACACACACACAGACAAACACACTGACACAAACTTATACCTACATACCGGATGGCCAGATTACAGGGCACAGGAAAACCATCTGCAGCAGACGCTCAATTACACACAAACATCGGCATCCTGCTGTCCTTTACTGAGACAAGACTGTTTACTGCAGATCATGTCTCACACACGCACACACACGCACACACACACACACGCACACACACACACTCGCAGTTTAAGTTTGAGCTTTGTTGTTTCTGATAAAACATAAAGGGAGGAGCTCAACCAAGCCTGTTTAAAAATATGTATATAGAAACTCAATTTGCAACATAAACCTAATTGTATTTAGTTCTTGCCGTTTTTTGTTGTTGCACATTTTGTTGTGTAAAGAATGAAATAAAAATAATAGATATGACAAATCGGGTGATCAAATGAATTAAAAGTTTAAAGGTGACATGTCATGCTTTTCCGGTTATTACCCGTCCCCTTGTGTGTTATGAAGGTTTTTATGCATGTAAACGGTCTGCAGAGTCAACACCCTCAAAGTACACCATGTAGGGACTAAAACTCTAAAACAGAAAATACCTCCCCAAAACGCCTCGTTGGAGATACGTCATTGTCCATTTGATTCTTCCGGGGACATCATGATGTCATGTCGTCCCCGGAACGAAATGGACCAATCCGTGGCGCCGTTACCTTACGTCCGCGGAGCCGTTACGTTAAGCCCCCGCTGATTGGTCCAAATTGACCATTCCACGGACTTCCTCACACACTCAGTGCAGGCAGCTCTGCTGATCTCTCCTCGCTGGCTGCAGGCTGATAACAGACAGTTGGGATCGCGGCGAAATTCTCTCTGCAGACCCATTCTCACAGCGTTTATCAACCTTTTTCTTACTCAATATCAAGCCACACTTATTGTTTTTACTTCGGCTGTGACTTTGTGTGTGCTCAGGGTGAGTTTGGCTGTGTTTCGCTGTATATCGCTAAACAAGGAAATCACACCTCCACGGAGCTTAGCGCGATTCACAACGTCCCGACTGGTCCCGACCAATCGGAGCACACTGGGCTCACATGGAGGGGGGGCCCCCAGAGCTGCAACGAGCCGTTTAGTGGAGAGAGTGAATACACATACTTTATAGGGATGCCAGCGATTATTCGAAGTCAGTCGAATAATCGATTATTATTCGCCAGGGCTGCCGAATAATCGATTTTGATCATGGTCAGTTTCTGGCAACCCTAATACTTTACAGAGATGCTGTATGCGAAACCAATGTGAGTTTGGAAAATTGCACAGTATAAATCTATTCTAGTAGACCTCAACAATGGAATTATGATCAGTGGAAATGGCCATGACATGTGACCTTTAAGTTAAAGAACGATGGGGCACATTGCAACATGGGGCACATTGCTATTCATTTATTGTATCTATTTATGAATTATGATGTGTAACTGACAAACTGTCAAAATAAAATGATCTTATATAACAGGCGATCTAAGTTTATTTGTTTGTAAAAATATGAATCGTTTAGCTTGGACTCATCAGTACAATCGACAATAAATGAATGAGTGGTTAGACACAGTCCTAGTTTCTGGTTAACCACAGTGATTGCACACGTGTTTCCCATCATGCACTTGGTGGCTCTTCGAACCTGCCTTATTGCAGAGTTGTAATGGTGCTCTTACTCTCTCTCCTCTCTCAGGGTGTTTTCGTGAAGTCCAACTACCAGGTGGGATACCCTCAGATGGACATGGGCGCCTCCAACTACTTCTCCTTCAACATGGCGGCTTTGGCCTCCATGTCCAACCAGCAGCTGGAGGTAAGTAATGAGCTCCACATGCCCCTCTCCTCCCCCACAGCATGGCGCCCCACATTCCTCAGACCCCATTGCTAATTGTGACAACAGTCTAGTAGCCGGCTCTCCCGCTCCTCCGGCCGACGCTTCATAATGCTCCATGTCTGTGACGGCAACTATTTATACACGGTGGCCCATCTCAGAGACACGAAGGACAAAACCTCTCAGAGGCAACTTGTGTTTTTGAATCACAACTTCGAATCAATGTAGAAATACTGTGGATTTAATTCTTGTAATCAAGGCATGTGAGAAATCCTCCCACAGACCCTTTACATAGTCATAAACGGCATTGAGTTCAGCAATCGAATAAGAAGTTATTGAAATGAATTGTCTTTTAATCACTCAAAAGTCATAACAATGTTGGGAAGGGTGTTGTGTTTTTTCTGATGTTAAATATCCAAATAATTGGTTACATCTTAAATAATTTACCAACTGCCCCCATGTTTTAATGTGTGTTAAGTTGTGTACTCGGATAACTGAAGCACCTGAAGGAGCAGCGTCAGTATTAAATATTATGATTGACAAGACTACGACTACTTTATCAAATACACACTGTACTTCAGTTCGGCTCTTACTGAAGACATAGTTCAGCTAGTGGTGCTGGCGTGGCGAGAGTTAACTAAAGACATATAGAATATTTGTCTTCCGATCACAAGTTGGTCTGTAAATATATCTTGTTTGAGTAATTGGATACAGACAAATATAAGTATTATAAGACTGCTGTATATTGCAGACCATAATCAGCCAGGCTGAAAATTGGTTGTCCCCTATTAAATATTCTCCAGTTATTTCTCACAGCTATGTCACCAATGCTTATGGTGAAGATGAGAAAAAGGCTCACCTGTCTTCTTCATCTGTGTTCAGGACCTGATAAACCAGGGACGCCAGAAAGTCATCGAAGCAACAAATTCATTGAAGTCTATCATACGGGAGCCGCTGGAAGACCTCATCGGCAGAGTGGTGAGTGTGACGAAATGATTCTTTATTGGTCTTGAGAAGTCACTTTTCTGTTTCTGGTCTGAAACGTGATGGAAGTGGAGGAATGATGTGGTTGGGATGGTGTTTGTTAACATGTGAGCCGTCCCCTCTGCCCCCAGTGGAAGGAGAACCCCTCCTTCAATGAAGCTCAGGTGCAGTCCATGGCTCTGGGCCGGCAGTCCACCGTAGAGCTGGAGTTTAAACACCGAGAGGCCGTGTACCGGGACGTCCTGACCAGGCAGCAGACGGTAAGGACCGCTCTGAGGACTCGGAGACAAGCTGCTGTCAGCTCTTTAATAGCAGGCTGTTTATCATGACAAGTAAACGGAAGAATTGTCCAAAAATATTGACAAAATGAAGTTGTACATTATATTTAAACAATGGTGCTTAAAGGACACTTACTAGTTAATGTTATGGATTCATTTGTTCATTCATTCCTTAAGAACAGTTTAATAAGTTCATAAAGTTGTTAAACCTAATGTAATGGAGTCCTTTACACCAGGGCTGCACGATATTGACAAAAACTGACATCGCGATTTCCCCCCCCCCCCCCCCCCCCCATGCGGTATATATTGCGTTTTTTTTAACCTGTTAAGCCCCAAAGTCCCGGCGGGTAGTTTACTTTTTTTTTCACGACACTGTGTCTCAGGGAATCTTAATATTTAAGAACCTATTAATGTGTTATACCAGATTAACGGAAATAATCTCAGCTAACTGACGATACAAACCATGTTTACCAAAACAAAACACAAGTCTCATAAGAAGCATCTAAATGACCCATGAGCGAAAAATGCTAACGCACTTTGGCACAGAACTCAAGATAAAAGTACCCTTATTACTTATCGTAGCTGCACTTACAAGATATCCGATTAAAGCTGAGGTTCCACAGATTATTTAGGTATATAGTATCATCACTGAGTGATCCGAACTCGGACAGGGGAAGCAAACACAGACATCACAACACGTACCTTTACGGAGCTTCTAGGGGAGATGTCTCACCGTAGCTGTCAATCTGATCAAAATACGTGTTCAATGGCATTAAAACGAGAAAGAAAAACCGCGGCTGAATCGGTTAATCCATAGGTTTTTAACGTCTCTGTATAAAAAAAAATGATTTCATTTATAATCCATAGTTCCATTTTTATGTAAAAATCGCAGAGCAAAAGTTAGCTGCTAATGGTAGCCACCAGAGTGGCTGCTGCTTCCGGTCTTGGCTATGCGGCAGTCTAACACACACACATTACCAAATAAGGAGTGAGAGTGACGCGTAGCCAAAACCGGAAGCTGCATTACCATTAGCAGCTAACTTTTGTGCTCCGATTTTTACATAAAAATGGAATTATGGATTATAAACAATTGCTTCAAAGCCACAGATACATTATCAACCTATGGATCAACCGATTCAGCCGCGTTTTTTCTCGTTTTAATGCCATTGAACACGTCTTTTGATCAGATTGACAGCTACGGTGAGACGATCTCCCGTAAAAGGTACGTGTTGTGATGTCTGTGTTTGCTTCCCCTGTTGCGAGATCGGATCGCTTAGATACTATACTTAAATAATCTGTGGAGTCTCAGCTTTAATCGGATATAGTGTATGTGCAGTTTCGATAAGTAATAAGGGTATCTTTATTTTGAATTCTGTGCTAAAGTGCGTTAGCATTTTTTTTTAAAAAGAATAAAACCGCACGTCCCTGCGGTGTGAATATCGCGGTTATCGCCATGACACGGTATATCGTTCAGCCCTACTTCACACTAAGAAAGGGACATTTTGATAATGTCCGTTTGAAAAACTGAATACTTGAACCTTCAGAAGTTGAAAGGTAGGACTGCAGCGTCTGTATAGATGCACCGATCAGTAGGCCCGCCAAAGACTGATTTTCAAATAGACACATGTAATTGTGTATGCTGTCCATCATACCTCTTAAAAAGAAACTAAATCAGCAAGAATCTGCAGGTCAGACTTTAAAGGAAATGGAGAAGTAAATGGCTCTTCTTACATATTCTTATGACTCTAATCTTGCCTTGTACGTTTGACATGATAGCTCTGCTCTGCTCTGGTCTTGACGCTCTTATTTTCCCTGTCTCCTCGCAGCTGATGATGTACGTTCAGAAGCTGATCACCAACAGGAAGGTGCAGGAGCAGCAGCTGGCCATGCAGAACCAGGCCAACTACCTGCAGCAGCTGGCCATGCAGAACGGCATGATGGGAGGCGCTGGGCTCAGCCAGATGGACCTGGTGGGTCTCTACCAGCAGCTCCACGGCCTGGGGGGCATGGGCAAGAACCCAGGTCCCTCCAAGGGCCTGTAGGTCAGAGGGACGGCTCCTCACCGCCCATCTCAGCTAGCCGGCTCCCAGGGGGCCCGTCGGAGCGGGTCCCGGGTCCCTGTTACACACCGTGACATCACCGTGACATCGCCACAAGCTCAGAGCAGTCGGTGCAGCAGGCGGAGGGCGGGGGAGTTTGAGGCTGCTGTCCACTGGGGCCCCGAGTGGAACCCACTCAGTTCTTTATTCTGTAGTTTACTGAGACATGGTGGAATATAATTTATAAATGACTGTGTGAAATGGGTCTGAGGAATTTCAGCAGGAAAAAATGTATATACCGCCTTAATGTTATTCAAGTTCTATATCTTCATTTCTTTCATGTATTTAATGACAAACTCATTTTACCCCCAATGCTTTTAAGCATTATGTTTTTTCTCTAAAAGGAGGGTTCCTTATTATTCAAACTCACTTTTTTTATACTGTTTTCAATTAAACTAAACCTGAGTGGGACCATTGCCGTCGGTGACTCTATGATCTAAAGCTCTACAGGATCATTAGCCTCGGTAGATTCCTTCACCAATATCTAGCAAAGCAGAAACTGGTGGTGCTGCCAAGTCCTGCTTTTTTTTGGGAGACATGAAATTGACTAAAACCGAAAAGAAGATGATGGCCTTATTAATTTCCTAAAAAAAATGAAAAAAAAGCTCTGTAAAGATTTGAGATTTGTTGAGTATCTTTTCTATTATGCTTTTAAGTGTTTACATTAGTTGTTGCTGAACATGGTAATGGAATGCTTGTGTTGTTAAAAACTGCCTGCCGGTTCCTATGACCTTTTTGTAACATCTTGCTCATCGTCACGTGTTGTCTAGCATAGCACTGTGCGTCCTGTTCATTGTTTATGTTCCACTTGTGTTGATCCCGAGCTCGGGTGAGTGACTGGGTCTCACAAAGCACAGCCACGTCAGCCGGACATCAGAGGGCCCAAAATGTTTCCCTTTACTTGTTTGTCAAAGTTTTAATTCTGTATTTCACATGGATTTGATAAAGTAAAGAAGGAAATGTTAATACAGATCTGGCTGATGTGTTTTCTCTGCTTTGTGAGAGCTGCCTTCTGGACTCTAGTCTCACCAGGCAGGCCCTCAGGCGCCCAAAATGTATATTACTTTGGCACATTTTTGCTTCTAAATGCTTAAACTGGTGTAGCTGTTAATCAAGAGGAATATATTTCTCTCAAAGACATGTTGTCTCTAGTCGGATCCTGTGTTTGCACAAGGTGTATTTCATAAATGTAGAGAAACTTGTTTTCCCTCCTCTAAGAATGTTCTTATGTTAGCAAATACACCATGATTTGCCATGAGTTTGATCTGCTTTTATCTTGATAAGTATTTAATATAACATTTAATAAAGTGACCAAAATGATGAGCAGCTCCTGTGTTTGAGTCATTTCTGTTAAAGGACTTAAAGACTGACCAATGATTTCCACACTTGACTGAATTCATTTAGGGGAATGCAGGTAAGAGTTTTCATACCTGAAGCCGAACTGGTGGTGTTTCTTTTCTTTTCTTTTCTTAGGTTTATATCAATATTTGTTATATCTAAAATAGATCTGATGACACATGTTCCTCTTATTAGACATTAACAGCTGAGAGAGCTGAGGAAGGCAGATGTGTGTCTAAAGGTAACGGCGATGATGGAATGTCATGGTTTTCATGGGACCCAGAAAAAAAAAACTATTATTCATATGCGGCCCATACATGTAGGTGTTAAAGATTTTTAGGGGACTACGTAAGATGGACGTCGGGACGGGTGGCGCAGTGGGCAGTGCATCTGATCATCAGATCAAGGGGGTGCTGGGGAACTCCTGTTCGAAACCCGCTCCTGCCGCCACTGTGTCCTTGGGCAAGACACTTCACCCGGTTTTGCTCCTGTGGGTAATGTCCACAGTGGTGACCAGTGGTATGATATGTGTAATGTGTATTTGTAAAGCGCTTTGAGCATCTGGAAAAGCGCTATAATAAATGTAAGGAATTATTATTATGGACGGATGTATTTAACCTTCTAACAAAGCCAGGTGAGCCTTTTCTGACGGATTCCAGTCTTTTTGCTAAACTGAAGCTAAGCTAAGTCCCTCCACTTCCCTAAATACAGAGCTCTCTAGCAGATAGATGATACATCCTAATGCAGTGTCCCTGTATTTCACACCCACTGCACTAAGTGCCTTTTGTCCCCCTCTCTTCTCCCTTCAATCTTTCATCTATTTTTCCCTCTCCCGGTATTGTTTTCATTTCTCAGTCTGCCAGGGTTTTCCCCTGCATGTCTTTGACTTTTCCATTCCCTCCCCCCAAGGGGAGCTTGCTCTCACAGCTTACAGATATCTGCCAGTGGAGAAACATTACAACTATTGCAGATGTTGAAATGTTGATCCCATCCCCTCACAGCCCCAGATTACCACCACTCCAGGTTTGCAGCACATCCCTGCTGGTTGTGTGAGCAGCAGGCAGCTGTTTCTGTCTGTTGAGCAGGCTGTAGACTACACTATGGTCTGTGAGGCCCCCACAATGGACAACCAATCACTGCTCTAAATCCATGCTGATGTGTAAAGCCAATTAGGAGCCAGGATCCAGTTGCATAAGGAATCTGATTTTGTACGGTGGATGTAGGCGGACTAAGTCCTTATGGAGACAGAGAGGGCCTGTGCACATTACTTGGTAAAGGGTTTATGAGGGCAAATTGGCATGGGATTGTATCATGTTCTCCTCTGGGGGGAAAATCTGCATGTATCTTTTTACCTCCATCTTTGGGACAGCAGGACAAAATGTCATGCAACTGGTGCTATGAAAACATCACATTTGAGGTATTTTAACAAAAAGCAACCAAATAATGATTTACTTATCTACATTTCTGCAAAACCTTCTCGACTGAACAAAGAAAATATATTTGTAATATTAAGATGGGTGTGTTCATTATCAGGTAAAACACATCAGGGTGTTGCTCGTGGTGGTGTTGGAGGAAAGGCAGGGGAGCACTGAAGTCATTTAAATTCGTCCTCCGGGAATGTTCGTAGAATGTTTTATGGCAATCCATCCAACAGTTGTCGAGATATTTCAGTCTGGACCGAAGTCCAGCTGGCCTACATTATCATTCAGCTAGCATGGCTGAAAACAAAAGTAAAGAAATGCAACATTCACATCGATTCTATATCTGGTTTTAATTGGTACATCAGATTTTCATCCAAGGAAAAATAGTCTCTCACAATGAGTTCTAGCAGGACAATTTTATTGTCATGTTCATTGCAGTTTTTTATGTGTAATTTCAGTAGAATCTACAGTCCGAGTTCATTACAAAATAAAGTCTTTGCAATAAATAAATATATATATTTATACTTTATATGTAGAAAATAAATATATTGTACATCTCATAAATAGGATCACCCATATGTACACCTCTGCTGCTTGCATTTTTAGTAATGTTCCGGACACTATGAACATTACAAGTCACCATCCTTTACAAAAATCCCCTCACAATTCTTTACAACCACAGTCAGAGAAGTGCTTTTGTCCCGACTCTTGATAGCTTGTATGGCATACAAATGCTACAAGACGCCATTTGATATTTAAAATGTGGTAAAAGAGATCATTAGACTCTGACTACCAGTGAGCCTACAGATCGAGGAAGGGATGTGCAGTAAGTGCTCTTCGTCTATCACGCATTCATCTTCAATGAATTCAATCATTCCCCTTTTTCTTATCTTTGATTTTAAAGTCAACTTAATAAAAGTCCAGTTTGTCTTGTAACAGTTTGCTCTCTGCCTCACAGACATTCTTCTTCTACCTGACCATCCCACCCAGTCACTTTACAGTTTCTTCTTATATCCATCCCTGTGTATGTGGAATGTGCCCTTTTCCTTCCTTAACTCTATATAGTGCATGACAAATGCACATAGTTACATCTGCGGTGCTTCCCGTCACGTTGAACTCCTAAAAGTCTCTCATGGTGTTCTCATAGCCCACCATTCATTTCCCCCCCCACCATCTTAGTGCCAAAACCATTCCCTTCAGCATCTATGCCTTTACCTCTTAAAAGTGGTTATTGAGAAAACATGGCACCTGATTTGATCCCCCCACAGCTGAGCAGTCATGTGGGCCTCCTCCATCCATGCAGTGGTTTTACAAGATAACATCTCCCGCCGACATTCAATGTTTATGTCAGTGCTTGGCGGTGGGCCGAGGCGCAAACACAGTGACCTCAGGGGGAGCTGAGGGTAAACAGTTCTGTACCAGGTCCAAAATATCCACAACACCCCCTCTCTGCTCCTCTCTTTCTGAAAGCAGTTCTCCAAGCGTAAGCACTGGTCACCTGTCCTGGAATAAGTCCCTGTACGCTTGAGGGATCTTCTCTATCTCCACCGGCCTGGGTAAGAAGTGGGTGAGTTTCTGGTGTTTTTTAGTCCTGTTGCCCTCCCGGGGCGAGCCGTCTTTGTTCAAGCCCACGTAGTACAAGCGTCCCGTCTCCGCGTGCTTGTACAGCGTCGAAGCGTAGGTGTTGTACCAGTTCTCCTCAAACTGCTCCCTGAACACGCATTCCGCTGTCAGCTTCTGCTGGTGGACAGAACAAATCATTAGTCACGTGCTAAAGGCCTGCATACACGCCGCTGAGTGAGAAAAAGAAAGGTACATTTGCAACAGAATCATGATTAAACAGAAAGAAATGCAGCTGAGATTGAAATGGATGATGCTACTCCTCCTAGTGTGCTAGTTTATGTATTTCATTAACCTATTCAGGAGCGCACTTGAAAGCTGAAATGAACCGGTAGAAACTCATTAAGGCAGGTGCTTATCATGACAAAAGAGGGGAAGTCATTACGAGCTGCTTTCCACTGCCCCACGCTTTTTCCTCGGACCTGTTAACCTCTCCGTGTGCATGGAGTTAGTTCCCTCCCCCTGATGCAACAATCTCACACACACACACACACACACACACACACACACACACACACACACACACACACACACACACACACACACACACACACACACACACACACACACACACACACACACACACACACACACACACACACACACACACACACACACACACACACACACACACACACACACACACACACACACACACACACACAGCCTCTGTCTTCACTGACAGTGCAGCATGAGCGATGGCTGTGGGTTCAGCAGGTGAGAGTGTGCTGGCTGAGTGAGTGTGTGAGAACAATAAGAGACATCAGGGCTGGAGCTGCTCTCCTGCCAAGACAATTCAGTCATGCAGCAAGAGGGTCCAACCTCAGCTGGATTTGGGGTATCATCGGGGGCAACATGCAAACCACTTTTTTTAAAGGTGTCAATCCCACCCCTTTTTTCCAATTAAATACAACTTTCATGTGGTTTCTGTACACGGCCAGTCCCTCCTTTGAACACACAGTACGGTTCTAACAAGTGTTTGTGCAAGTATTTATTCCAGCAGCAATTTTGTTGATTGGCTGTCAGGCTCTGCTTGGCTGCGGCTATGTGGTGAAACTGTTGTGTGTAAACACAGCCCTGAGGGCACATGACTGGGCCAGCTCCAACCTCTCTCTCTCTCACACACACACACACACACACACACACACACACACACACACACACACACACACACACACACACACACACACACACACACACACACACACACACACACACACACACACACACACACACACACACACACACACACACACACACACACACACACACACACACACACACACACACACACGCCTCATCAAATCAAAAGCTCGCCGAGGTCTTGCAGTTGTGGGGCGGAAGCACCCTTTTACCTGTCCCCCACCCCCCTCCACCTCCTGGCCTCTCAGCTACAGACAGATGTGTCTACATCCCTCTGTCAGTCAGGTGACTCAGTCAGGTGTGCAATTACCCCCCCTCAAATCACCACCTCCCACCATCACCCGACCCCCCCCTTACCCCAGGGTCAAGGCTCCAGGATGCCAGACTCTGATAGCACGCCGTAACAATATCTGCACTTTCAACATAATGGCCGTGCTTAAAAGTAGCCTCTGTTCAAAATGCTCAGAGCCCGGGGGGAGTCTGAGCCCTGAGGGGCCCCCAGGTAATGCCCTGGGACACCTGATACAGGTAACCCTCACATACTTCCCCTTCATTGTCTTTATCTCTTCTCTCTTTCTGTCTCCAGATACCAACTGCATACGAGAGAAAGATTGCCAGGATTAAATGAATATCCTTTTGATGCTACATTTACTGTAGCAAAGCACAAGAGATGTCTTTAATGCTGAACACTGCAGACAAAACTTGAGTCCAGCTGTGCACAAAGAGGTCATCTCCAGCAAATTCACCCACAGCACACATCCAAAGAGACTCCAAACACTCCTGTCTCCACTCTGGGAAAATATGTAAATATTTCTGCACATCTCAAAACTAAAGGAAGAGGTAGATTTGCTCTCAAAAGCTGCACAATCTTCAATTCCTTCAAAGACTTCACATGAAATACAAGAATAATACATTTCTGTTTTTCTTTTCTTTGCTAGTGTTCCTGTTCAACTTGGGATCTAATTCCTTTATAAATGTATCTGTCCCTATTGTGAAGAAAAAGGAGAGGGAAGTGTGTGACAGAGTGTGCGACCCTGTAAAAGAGACAGGCTTGTTTTGTCTCACTGAAGTTTTCCCATCGTACAGGGAACCTTGATAACAAACCAACTCTCAGATTTCTCCTGAAAACATATTTTTGATAGCTCCCTACTGACGTATATTGTAAAAGAAAAATGGTAACTCTCTACGAGACGCTGTGAACAAGTGCATTCTGTTAAACAAGTCACGTTTGTCGAGTGGCAGACTTGTTGTGAATGAGACCGCGGGCTGCACAGTGAGGGCGGGGTTGGAAATGAACGGAGAAGGGTTTTCTTTTGACTCACCGACCCAAAGAGCTCTCCTTTCTCATTCATGCCGAGGTAGAGTCCAGCGTCCACCCCTCTGATGCTGACCAGACCAACTGCCAGACTGATGAACTCCAGGATACCTGAGGTCAAACAGAGCACACACAATGCACAAAACAGTCAAGAAAGCCCACAAACTTGCTTTTTGTTCCAACAGGTTCAAAGAAAAATAAGCATGCTTGCATCTCCCTTCCACAATTGGAAAATAAATGCAATTGTAAGGCCACTACATAATTTATGTTGACATTGATTACAGCTGAAAGGACACATGTACGGAGCGGATGCACCAGATAAAGATTTCTTAGATTTCCTAGCTTCCTGGTCTGAGGCACATAGATCACTCACTACATTAAAAGGTTGTGATGTCTATAAAAGTGTGCATCCTGTCTTTTGGGATTTCCCAGTGGCTACTAATACAGACGGAGAAGCTGAGATGTGGGTTTGTTGTTTAGTGGGCTCCTGACTCACTGAAGGTTACAGTAAAGTGAACATGTACTTCAAAGGCAGGAACACAAGTGGTAAAATTAAAAGCTATTGGCTGTTGTGATGCAGAGGTTAGTCAGAGAGGATCCAGCTGGCTGAGCTGACTGGCAGAGGCCGGCTTTCAGCCACCTGGTCCCCATCTCTCCGACCTCATCTGATGCCAGAGAATGACAGAGAAGATCCCTCTAATTTTTGTGTGGGGTGAACAGTGTGTTTCATATCCCTTTAATCAAAGCCACGTCTTCCATGCAGCTCTGACAAAGACCTTGCATTTTAAATCTAAGTGAAGCCAGAAACAAACACGCGGACCACCCATCCCTGTACACCGGCTTGTTTTGGCTCAAGTCTGAACATTAAACTTCCCTGAATTCCGCAGTGGTCATGCTTTAATTTAGGGTTATTCCGCTTTTTTCCCCCGCAGCGAGCGAGCCGGCCTGCACCTGCGAGAGATGACTGCATGGATATGAGGCGCGAGACATGTGCGTATCTGACCTCACTTGTTTATCATTCTCCCGCGAGCCGCACCTCGCTCCATTTACATTAATGATACCAAATCTTCAGAGCCGGTGCGCGCGCTCACTGTTGCTGTTAGGGTGACTCACGCACGCGCTGCTTGTTTGCACGGCTGAGGAGAGACACCTGCCCCCCACGCACAAAGGTGTGTGGCCAGGTGACTGTGACGCACGAGCGTTCACTGGGGAGCGCGGCAGGAAAAAAGACTCCTAATTAAACTCACTTCACCCAGTTTCAGAGTGACAGCAGGGGAAATTATCTTAAGTGAGGGAACATGATATATTACATGGCACAATTGTAATACATTTTGTAATAAGCTATTGATAATTGCTTTCCTTGAGATTACCCGAGGCCATATTCACACCTTTTAATTTACACCTCCTTCACAATTATTGTTTGGCTGCAATAAATTGATGGTTGATGACAAAATAAACAATTTCTGTCAGTTGAGACAGCAATATAATATGACAACATCTTCAATATAACGAATATTGTAACAACAAGAGAAAAGTATCCTCACCAAATCTGCTGTGGTCCTGTCTTGTCCCATGCACAGTCCCATTGGGGAATATCTCCAGCTGGAAGCCGGTCCTGCAGTAGAGCTGCCGTCGCCTCAAAATCCCCTTCAGATGCCCGAAATCCGTCGTCGACCCCCGCTGCATCCTCCCTTCAATCTGCCCCAGCCTCTCATTCAAGCCCACTGGAGGCTCCGGTAAGGGCACAGTCCCGAGTGCAGGAAAGGTTTGTAAATCCAAGTCGACTGTCCCCAGAAAACTCCCGACCTCTGCCATTGTGTGCACAGCTGTCAAATTAAGCGAAGTCATTTAAAATGTTCGGTGCCTCAAGGAGAGAGTAACGTTTACACAAGTCCAAAGCGTACCCAGCGCGCCGTGCGACACCAAAACCAGCAGCGTCCTTTCAGCTTATTGATCGTCCTTTGCTATAATCATCAGTTTGATATCTCTGTTTATCAGATGGAAAGACTCTATTATATACATACTCCCCACGCATTCTCACATTGGATATTCAAACACAAGCCACGCCTGGCTGGCATCCCTTCTTACGCGCATCAGTTTCCTCACTGAATGTGAACTTTCAGTCCAACTTTTACCACTGATGGTGCCGCTGTCTTTACGCGTTTTTCACTACGCTCTCACAAAGATCTAACTATCTTCCGACCAAGCAAATCCGAGTCCAGCAGTCTCCTCATAGCTCCTGCTGCGCTCCTGAACGCGGTCCGAGGCTGTCTGATAAAACCATATCGCCCATCCTGGCGCAGGCAACACTTTTATTTTTGTTTGAATGCGACACAGAGGCAGTAGCGAAGATCATCATTGTTCGAACACAACTGGTAGCTGACACAAAGCCGAACATCTACATTTATCATAAACTGCAACAACCACTCCACCACAAAGGCAATCCATCATTTACTGTGACTGCTTTTTGGTCACACCATAGGCTCTCCTGGAGAAAAAAAAAGAAAAATCAGGCGAAGGCTTCGCGCCCAGAAGATTATCAAAATAACCTGAGTTTAATCTCAGAGCCATCTAACCTCGTGCAGAAGTGTCAGTGCCAACCACTGGACGTTTTCATGAGAGCATTTTCTCCACCTCCTCGTTGGAAGCAGGTGCTTCCTCGCCCCTCTGCTCAACGTTTGCAATGTGCTCCAGCAAACCAGCAGCTAAACCACTTGTACTACTGGCAAGCAAGGGAAAAAAAGGAAAATCCAAAAGCTGATGACGTGTAGTATCAAATCTGACTGCAGCAGAGACTGTATGCACTTCTGGAGTCTTCTTTAAGATGTAATTTAAAGAAGAAAAAAAGTTTCAAATAAGTACTGCTTCTCCACAAAAGTGTTGCTGCTTACTAATTATGTTGCTAGATGAAACAGTATAGCGGAAGAACCACATACAGAAAGTAAACATATACCGGTATACATTTAACTACTTTAAAACAAATGTCCTCCCTGATTTAACAGCTGTGGCTTGGGAAACATTCACATCATGTACTTACTTTGTAAAAGTAGGAATAAAAAGAAAATATTCAATTCAACAATCAACAATTTACCTAATAAATATATAAAAGAGTGTGTCATAAAAAACGATGTAAAAACATAATCTGAAAAGTATAGTTACTGTTGCTATAATATATATAGTTACACTTTAGCTTTATTGTGTTATCATAAACATTGATCTGTTATGTTCATATTTTTCATATGGCAAAAGCTGTACTTAACAACACTGTTAAATAAATGTACTTACTTCACATCATATGTGAGCTAGACCACAAGTTATTTCATTTTGTTCAGGTGTAAAGTGAACTGTGCAACCATGCACATGAAGGGAACACAGAGAAAGCCACAACAGGAATAATGGATAATAGGTGTGATTTATGATTGAATGGGGATTTTGCATCTCTTCTCTGCACAGTGGGGCAACGGGTCCAAACTTGTGTCTTCACAGGGAAAAAAGAGAGAGGCAGCTGTTTAGAGAAGACTTTCTTTCTGTGTGAGGATTGAAATGAAAACAAACTCCAGGAGTGTTTTAATTAGTTCACTGTTCTTGAGATATCAGTGACAGCAGGACGGGTGGGAGGGCAGGGCATGATTACATCAATAACACCGTTTAACTATTAGGCATGTTATTTTAGACCTCCTTCAAGCTGTTTTTGGAAAACCCCGTCTTCAGGGGGAGTTCTCTCCGTAGAGCTGCTCATCACAAGCAGCAGCAGCTTCCCGGAGAGAAAGGGGAGATATGACAGCGTCCCGCTCCCATGAATGGTAACGAATAGCATGTTAGAATTACCCAAAGTATGTTTGATTGTTTTGATGTCACTGTTAGCCTTTGATACATTTCCCAGCTTCTTGTTATTTGGCTAATTCATTAACTTTTGTGGTGGCTGTGAAATCTATTTAGAAACAGATGTGACTTTCTTTGGGAGCTCCTCTGAGTGGGATACAGTATGATTGACCCTCCAAAGCACGCAGGCCTTTTTCACTGCTACTAATTATGCCACTATAAATCTTAGGGGTGTGTCATGGCTGCATTGAAGTCAGAGGGGGACAGTGGCTTTCAGCTGGTGCGGGATATGAAAGGTGGTGGGGGTGATGAATGCCCATGGGCCTCTGCTTGATGAATTGGGCAAGGGGTTGACAAGGAGTCAGGGATTGTCAGGCTTTGTGTGAGCAGACACCAGGGCCCTCGCTGCAGAAGAGGATGAAAGGAGGATTCGTCTCAGCTAAAGGGTGGAAAGAGAGAGATTAAAGAAAAGAGAAGGGGAGAAAGAAAGGAAAAGATTGAGCAAAACAGAGAAATTGAAAATAAAAAATAAACAACCAACTCCCTTTTCTTATCCTCAACTTGGGCGACTTTCGCTCACTGTCCATCTCTTGTGTACAAAACTGAAATCAATCTTACACGCTATTCAACTTTAGAATCAAAATCTAGAGGTGGTACATTTTGATTTCATTCCTTTTTTTGGTAGCTATTAGAGCTACATCTGTTACTGGTCAGCTATATTTTATAGTTGACATGGCAGATTTATGGCTGCAGACACAGAAAAAAGTCCAAAGTTAAAATGTTCCCATATGCTGAGAACCTGCAGAGGATATAGAAATGAAGATAATGACCTCAAGTGCATGGCTGCAGCTTTGAAGTTGCTCTCCCATGAGTCACAGCCAGAAAGGAGAAATTGAAAATGAAGTTACACTTGCAGTGGGAATTGGAGGCTAATAAGTGCCTCACCTGTTTATTTGATTAGACAAACTTCATATGTGTCCTCTTCAGAGGGGTGAGCAAAGGTCGGTATGTTGTGCAGACTGAGGTGCGTTTGATTCGATTAAGGAGCTCGCTTGAGGTGCTTGTCTCTATCTCGCAGTGTCATTGTTAAAGTTGAAGAAACAGTTTTTTGGGAAATATGCTTTCATGGTGAGAGGTACATGAGAACATGAATACCACTCATTTCTGTACGGTTATACAAAACAACAGCCAGCAGCTGGCTAGCTTAGCTTAACATTAAGACTGTAAACAGGGAGAAAACAGATTCAGTCCAAAGGTAACAAAATCCTCCGACAAGCATCTTTAAACACATTTCCCCAAATATCAAGCAATTTCCTTCTCTGATGCTGCATTTTATTTGGGCAAATTCCTCAACAATATGCTCAAAAAATGTCATTCCTTGCCGTCCTTCCCTACAGGAAGATCACGCAGACTGCGTGGGGCCTCATCTTGCGGAGGGGGCCTCATCTTGCGGAGGGGGCCTCATCTTGCGGAGGGGGCCTCATCTTGCGGAGGGGGCCTCATCTTGCGGAGGGAGCCCCAACTAACTGAGCTTATGCGGCGCAATTAGTGTGGCGCGGCACGGTTTCGCCGCTGCGAGGCTCCACTACCCCCCCCCCCCCCGTTGACGCTCGCGATTCGCGAAACAGAGGGCCTCATCATATAATTTTGCATGAGTCCTCAAATCGGCCAGCGACGGCCCTGCCTTGCATGTAAAGAATGTGAAAGTCCTGAAACAGAGCCTCCCCCCCCCCCCCTCTACTGGAGCAGCCTCCCTCTCCTGTGATGGATGCCCAGTTTCTAAGAAGGCCTCCTGCTGCTCCTGATGGCTCACACATAATCATCTGATCTGGGATCAAGTTCCTCGAACCTCTCTTAACCATGAAAAACGGCTGACTCAATGTCAGCGGCTGTGAGGAATGAGACCTCGTATCTCATACTGCCCGGTTAACAAGGCGACTAAAGGGGTCAGGACCCTGCGTACCCGGGCCAGGAAAGCAGCACAACCGAGTGCAAGGGTTGTTGAGTGGAGCAGCACACTCCCAGAGAGAGAGAGAGGAGAGAGGACATCATCTGTTCTTATTTTACCTTTTGTCAAGCAGCATGTGGAAAATGATCTTCACTGTGAGTTATTTGCAGAGCTGGATTCCGTGTTATTTCATTCCCGAGCAGAGACATAACAGAGAGGGTCTCCTCTTTCACGCAGGTGGTCCTTTGGCCTTGTTCAAGGGCACTGTGTGCACTGGGGCAGGGGTGGGAGGGTAAGCAGGGGGGGAAGACACATACAGATGCATGTGAATTTAGGTAATGGTGTAACATTTCAGCGCCTGCTTACTTTGGCCACCCCATGTGAAGATAGTGTTAATTAATTAGTTTGCTTTGCTTTTAAGCACTAACGAATGAAGCCCTCCAGGTTTTTGAGAAGCCACTAGTATGCAAGGAACACAGACTAAAACCAACATTTGTTATACAAATTGCTTGCATATGTTCTTGGGAGAGGGGAAAAGATTCTTGTCATGACACACTAACAGAGATGTCCCACTCAATTTTGTCTTAATTTTGTCTTGCTTGATGGGAAAACCTTAGTAGGAATATTTTAAGTTTGTCTCGTTTAGCAGTTAATTATCCGTACTCCAAACTTGTGGTTTTGCTGTTTCCATTAGTCGGCTGTCTTAAGCAGACACTGGAACACTAAATGCTGGATTCCATGGTGGGAACTTCCTACTTATCCATGTTATGAGTTGGGTTTTTAAGATAATCATAAGCTACTGATTCATCTATGAAATGACATCTTTAGGATTGTGCTGCATATTGAGTCTAATAAATATCAGCCTCACATTATTCTGCTCCCGCTCTATGAGCTGGAAGCAGCCCTCTCTATCTGAGCGATGTTCCACCTGTCCATCCTGCCTGATGACTGAGCTGCGGTGTAATAACGTCAATAACAGCTCGACTTGTGTTTCTCAGCTCTGCAGGGCTGCGGTCTGATGTTAGAGATTGTATATGCGTGATCATGATCCTGTCTGATGAGGGAACAGGCCCTCAGAGCGAGACTATTATTCTTACAACAACACAGAGCAGGAATCTACCCTCAAACAGATGTTAGGAGCCCTTTGTAGAGCCTTTGGCACAGAGCCCAACCCTACCTATCTGCACAGCTATTTACATGGCAATCCAGCTGCTCAGTCTCTCTTTTTCTTCTTCTTCTCTTTCTTTCACCCCTCCCTTGCCCTCTCACTCTGCCTGTGTCTTAACATCTACATTCCCCCTCTTTCTCTTCTTCCCTCCTTCTCTCCCCTCACTGTTTGAAATCAAATACCCCCTCTCATATAAACTTTGATCAATCAAACACACTAATTTGTTTAGCCGAGGAGACAGTGACATACCGATGCAAGTTCAGTTAAACAGAGATGAAAAAGGCCAGGCGTCCCGTGTCTCAGAATATCTCGGTGCTGACACAAACCTTTATCCCACACTTTACATTTAGTCATTCCCCTTTTAAAGAAAAAGCCAAATATGTCTAAAAATTCTACCTGCCATACTGAAGTATTGTCCCCTATAGTCCAAGCAGATGTGGGAGGGAAGGATTTATAATGACAACCTTTCCTGGAATCAGAGTTTATATTTGCTTTCTCACTAATCTTGTGATGTGATAGAAAATGCTTTGCACTTCTATTTTAGTCAGCATAGCCTTTGATATGTGCATAGATACAGGAAAGACATTTGTTAAAGTTATTGATTTTATTTGCTTTACCTCATCTATCAAGTGTACTTAAGGGACTGTAGTGACATTATAAGAGAGGGGCTGAACGTTTCTCTTTATAAAAAAAGGCCCTTCCCAATGTTACACTTTTTTAAACCTACTATTGAGTGAGAGAAAAAGTACAACACATTCAGCTTCATCATTTAAAATGGATTATGAATCTAAGATAAGTAATACTATGCTAATGGCAGAATCATTTTAACATAGTGTCTTTAAACATTTGTAATTTTTTACATGACATTATAACATTGATACATTTAGCTTGATACAGATATTGCCCTCTCTCTAATAATTTGTGTACGGTCCCTAAAAACAAGAGCCAAGTTGTCTTATCATAAAAGAAGTGTATAGAGTCTAGACTGTAGTTATCCACTTATATAGGGCCAGATGCTAAGTGTGTAGCCCCTTGTGTGGTTCTGACACTTTTCTTTTATACTTTATTGTCATTTTTGTAACCCTTAGTGTTTAATAACGCTCATAATGACTTAAACTAAAGCAGCACAGATTATTCTCTCTCAGAGGATGGATCTGGTCCTCATTAGCATAGCAGCTCAGTGGCAGGATTACCGCAAGATGATAATTAAACGAGCAACCTTCATGTAAGCGAAATATATGAAATCAAAGTCCGCTGGCGCCCTGAAGCTGGCCGGCCTGTCAGTAGAGGGTGCTGATGTTTTCCCCTCTCAGAGCCCAGCCAACATCTCAGATTGCCTCAGAATCATGCAATGTCACGCTATGACAAATGGAGATACATTAGTTAATTAAAGTGGGGAGTTCAGAGCGGGGTGACACAGGGCGTCCTTTTTTTTTGTTGTTGCTTTCATTCTTAAACATTCCTCCGTGTCACGAAACAAAGGCAGAGTCCAACTCGCTGACTCTGCTGGCGTGAGTGGATGAGTTCTTTCTCAGTTTCTGTAATCAAGGCCGCCTCAGCTTCTGACGTAGTTTTGCTGCTATACTCTGCTCCGTTGTTGACTTAAGTGAACACTGGTATATTAGTGGAGGTAATTTACTGTCTAGAGTGATTTACAGATTGGGGTTATTGTGTGGGCCTGTGCATGTGAATGCTTAACGTTTGTTTACCAAATAAGATTAACAGAAGGCATGTCTCTCGTGTGCTCCTTGACATTAAACAGTTTCTCCACCAGAGACATTTTAATTGACTTAAAGTGATTTTTGGCAAATGAGAAACCGCCAAACGAATTAATGGGGGCATTGGGTTCATTGTTGATGATTTGTATTGGGAGGCTAAAAGGGAAAAGAAAGCACACAAACCCACTGTTTTCATCTGAAGTCTTCAACTTCTCCGTCTTTGATGTCATGGGGGCGAATAGTTGTTAAGTTGAGACACTGTCTACGCTGCCAGAAACAAGGCTGGAGGCTGAGACAGGTGCACAGCGTTCATCACATCCTGATGGAGTACGTTGAGGGCCAAGATGTTGTTCTCAACATATTGAAAGTGTTTGTTAACAGATGGAGACATGTGCTGGCAAACGTTACATCACTTTGTCCAGAAAGAGGGGAGAGAGAAAAAGATGGGGTGGAAAGCAACGCTTAATTTCCAATGGCACGAAGAACATGGAGATCGAAAGAAAGAGAAAGATAAGAGAGAATCACTCAACATTTAATTTGATTATTTCCAAGTCCAAACCCTGCATATCACATGTAGTAGTAGAGAAACCACAAAAACCTCTGTTAACTGTGTGTGATAGAACATGGTTGGGACTTTGTTTATTTTCAGGTTTTGACTTTTATATCCGGCTGAAAATTGTACAAAACCACAAGCAGGTTAAGGATTTGTTCTCAAGTAATCCGTTTTTTATCCGATGTCTGTCATACTTCTAGAGCTAGTTTTAGTCACATATGTTCTTCCCCATTCCACTCCTCTATATCTGTGTTTGTATCACAGCGTTATTCCTCTTGTAAGGTCATGCAGCTACAGCTGGCATCAATATGGCAGGGCTTTTTTTTCTGTCTGCGTCCAGCACTGGAAAGTTATATTCATAGGGCTAATCAGTTTAAAAGATAATGAAAACAGAGATTGTTTACAGAGATTAGGCCCTTGGAAATGGAGTAATCAGTGCTTTGAAAGGGCACTGACAGCGGTGGGCTGGATTTCTGTCTGTAGAAACGGAGCAACGCCGCTCTCCACCTCTAACAAGCTCTCAGAGCCCTGATGTCATCACAGATACAAGATGGAGTACCTTATCCTCCACTCCTCTCCATTTGCTCCTCTTTGCTGGAATGAAACATTTAACAGACGGGGCACCTGTCAGCCAGATGTGTTTGAGTAATGAACAACGTGTAGGATGAAGTAAGCGTTTTGACAAAAATGTCCAAAGAAAAATTAATCATGGGCTTAATTTCTTCTCAACCCACATTGTTTAATATGCTGTATGATTTATGTGACAATGGATTGATTTATTTCAGGGATGCTGGATTACTCTTGCAAAGTCACGACTTCCATCCTCTACAAATATTTCTAACATTTCACGCTTTTAGAAGCATATGGATTATACTTATTTTTATTTGTTTTTTGAACTGCATGAACAGAGGCCAGCTATTGAGTTTGTTCCCTCTTGAGAATAGGTTTTAATTTGTGTGGCTTACATAGTGTTGTTTGTTGGCCGAGGTATTCGATCCGGTTCCCATTTTTTGGATTGGAGAGACACATGGGGCCCCAGTTTAATTGGGGAGGGGTTCCCTCAGAAAGAGCTCTACCCAGAAAAGCCATGAAAGTAATTATCAGTATCTCAGATCTCATCCAGCAAAGGGGGGAACACATGTTCAGGATTTGGACTTGTACAGGGTTGCCCTCCTCACCAGCCAAACATGACTTGTATCCTTTTGCAAAAATTGGTAACCATGTAGCAGCATGTCTTTTGACAGAAGAAAACAAACTGGGAAAAAGATAGATGTAGAGTTTTTGTCCAAGAAGATATTGAGTGTGATGTGCCATGACAAGAGATAAAGAGATAGGTCTGCTTGCTTTTGGCTTAGGATTTGAAACCTTAATTAAATACCCACTCTATTTATGTTTATAGCTCTAGTATATGTGACCATTTTCTGTAAATATATAACAAATTGTAAATGGGTACTTAGAGGCTTTGTACCTGATGAGTAGGACTTCATGGAAAGGATTCTTCTGGAGAGAAGAGGATGGGTGTGAATCTTTTATCTTGAGTCCACTTTTGGCCACAGAGCGCTGTCAGATGAGCAGCCCAGCGAGGCTAACCCCTCCGCCTCTGACCAATGGCTCTGGCATCCTCGTCTCTGGCACTGTGACGTCCTGCGGGAATCTTTTCTCTGATCAGAATACAGGGCAGAAACCTCCTATAAAGTCCAACAATAAAGTGAAACAGAGACTTTACTGGAGAGTTGAAGAGGAAAGATCACCATACAAATGTAATTTATCTTTTGGGATTTTACTTTTGCTGATCACATTGTCTTATTTTTCCTACAATATACCTTTCTGTACGTCAACAAAGAGCAAGGCATGACCTTTTTTTCTGTCGGTGCTGCTGCTGTCACATTTAAGCCATCTTAAGACTGATGTAGAGGTTTGGGTTTGTAAAGCACTGCATGTATTCCAGAGGTATCCATTAGTGTAATACCGTTGTTTAGGAAATCTGGCTGTTTGATTGCGAAGGAGACCCTGACAGTGCGCTTGACAAACAGTCGACTGATCTATTTCCTTCCCAAAGGAGAATGACAGGGGGCTGCCTTTGCTGCGAGCAGCCCCACTGTGCGCCTGTAAGAGCCGAGAGTTGGGTGGTCTGTCCATCAACGGCAGATTTGGGGCTAGGCCTGAGAAAAGCAGCTCACCCATATCAGTTTCAAAGAGTGAAACCCAAAGCGCCGGGCGCTCTCTGCTCGCTGCAGCCATATATGCACAAAGACACCTGTTGTTCGACTCTCATACAAAGGCTTAATCAATCTAGGTGTTTGCAGCCAAACACACACAAATGCCATTTTGTATTGAGTTTGTTAGGTTGCATGAGACTTAACAAGAACTGTACATGTTTGTGCTTTTGGCTATGTTGCAGCAATTGGATAACAATGCCAAAGCACTGATTACACAACATCTTATGGTGATGCTTTTTCTACCAATTATAAATATCCATTCACAGTCAGTCCACACCATCAAGAAGACAATATTTCAGTGCGTGGCTGTAGGTCGCCTATAGAGAGGTAATAGTTTATCAGAGAAAGAGAACATGTCAGTGCTGGAGGACACCAGGATGCACGAGCCATGTCCTTACAGCAGCTTGGAGCTACTCACAAAGAAAACAAAGTCTTCCAAAAACTTCTAGCTGCTCTGTCCCTGTGGTCCACACTGAACAGGCCAAGGATGTTTCCAAATGAAGAATGATATCCACTTCAAAATATTTTGCCATTGCAAGCATTTTGTTACCTCTGAGATGTTTTATTTCTTCGGGTAATTCATTTCTCAGTTAGACTGCAAATATGTTCTCTCGTTGCTATTGCAAAGAGACTATTATGTTTAGTTCATGGCTACTTCTCCCTACTTTACTTGTAATGAGAAATGACACCCGCAATAATTCATTAATTTTCTTTGGACAACATTGGTTGATCGTGTTTCTACTCGGGGGAGCAGTTCGCTAACTCTTGAAGGCCAACCTTTAAACATTTGTTAAAGTCAAACATATTGAACCACATTTCTTCTTTAAAATAAACAGCATAACATTTGGTAATTTGTAAAAGCATCTTGTGTTGGGGATATGCATATATGTACTATACATGAACAGTTGAAAAGGGCATCTTTCTTCTACTTCCATTATTAACATGTATCACTATAAACAAGGGGTTTTAATCCAGGATTATACTTTGTGCCTCCCTCTCTCTGGTCTAAAAAATGCTTACAGGACAACAAAGAAAACAACAGTGATGGAGATTAACACAAAGACAAAAGTCAGACAAAAGTCTTAAGACTGTCAAAGGGAAGTTTGTATTTTGAGGTTATTTTTATTGGAGTTAGTTTACATTTGGAATGCCTAATGTCATGCACTGGCTGTACGTCTGAAGCTATTTAATCTAGTAGTTAAACACTGGACAATTAAGAGAGACTAAAGATTATTGCAGAAAGATGGGATTGGTTTCTACCTAAATCTTTCCAGTAGAGGGGAAGTAGATATGAATAGCTTTGGTAATTTGATGAGACACTGCCTCTCTTTTGTATCACACAATGAGAGAAGGCCTTGTTTACGTGCCAAACGGATTTACCGAATCAAATAAGAGTTTTTCATTTCCTTGTTTTAGTCGATTTGCAGCGGATTAAGAGGCACAAGTGTTATCAGACACAGGGTGGCTGAACAAAGGCTCTTTGGTTTACCTGCAGGTTGTACAGTGTCTTTATAGTGCGCCATTGGTTTAGTTGATAGTTAAAGAGGGTTCAAATGTTTATGCAATTTGGGATCAAGTCATGCTTAACTGTATACAAGTTTTGTATTCTTTTGCACAGGTGACAATTCATACACAAAAAGCAACACCTGAGCTTCTGAGAATAAGAAAATACAAAATTATTGCTGCTAGTGGATCACCGGAGCTGTTAGATTAACATTAACATGCTTATTGTAGTTCTCATTCATAACACTCCGTTCGATGTCTCACTATGGGATGCGCCTCAACGCGTATGCAAACAGAAGCATCAATCTCATTACGCCAATCCTGATTGGCTGGTGATCTTGACGTCAACGTCAGGATCCACCCACCCTTTAAGTAGCTTGCGCTACGACGCAGCGTCATTCAAACACCTCTTCTCGCTTCAGAGCACATCTCGATTTATCAGTAACCGGGCTAGCTTAACGGTCCACAGACTGAACCCAAAGCTAACATTCGGTCGACGGGCGCTTGCCGGTTACTTTTTTGCTTTGCAAGAAGACTGAGCAATATTAACACACCAGTTAATATTGTAATCTGCCTCGCTGTTTCTTTCTGTCGAAATAACGGTAAGGTTTGATTTTTTCTTCAAGCTAGTAACATACCTGTTGCTAGTTTTTTCTTCCCTCCACACCGACACCACGGTAAAGAGGACGTTCTCTTTTCTCTCTCACACCAGAGGAGACAGAGATAAATAAAAAAGGTATTAACACACCAGTTAATATTCTTTAAAGAATCAAATCTACACCGTCGCCTTTTTTCCTTTCGGACTAACGGCAAGGTTGGATTTTTTCTCAGTAACGTACCTGTTACTAGCGCGTCCACTCCGCGCCGACACCCCGGCGATCGAAGATGGACCCTTCTCTCCCTCACACCAGAGGAGTCAGGGACTCGGAGGCTCGGCTATGCGGCTGCGGGTTTAAGATTTCAGGCACAGACTCACACCGGGTCTGCTCGTCCTGCCTCGGGCTGGAACACGCCCGGGAGGCTATCGATAACCCCGGCTTGTGCGGGCATTGTACCCGCTTCACCATTAAGAGCCTCCGCCGACGGTTAGCACGCCAAGCTAGCTTGTCGGGACAGGACCCCCTCATGTCCGCTGATTCGCCGGCAATCAAGACATGGTGGCGTCCGCCGCAGAGATTGAGCCCCGCGCCGTGTCAGACTGGGGCTCCCAATTGGACCTCACCATGATTCCACCCGCGGAGGATGTCCTGGAGTTGGACTACATGGAGGACGAAGAGGATACCTCTGAGTTCCTCCTGTCTGACTCGGATGAGGATGACATCTTCGTTTCATCGGCTCAGGCTGCAAAGCTGGGAGCGATGTCCGCTCCCCCGGGCGAGAGCACACCAGCTTCGCCCGTTCTAAGCATGGACTTGTCAACGCGCTGCGTCCAGGCTGGACATCCCATGGCCTGAAGTGGCCAAGGAGACCTCCAGATCTCGCTACGAGGGGAAGAACTTGCCCCAAACAGCGAGGACGAAGAGGCAGCTCCTTCCAGTCTTTCCGGAGATGCTGGACGAGGTGTCGGTCTCGTGGAGAGACCGTCCCTTTAGCAACAAGGCCCCAATCCAGGGTGCCTCCTCCCTGGACTGTGATGGTATGGAGAGGCTCGGCCTGCTCCGCATGCCGCCCATGGAACCGCTGGTGGCAGCCCACCTCCAACCGAGGCTGGCTTCGACACCGAGCAGGAACCCCATGCTACCGGCAAAGGCAGACCGGTTCCAGTCAGCGATGATGACCGAACGGGCCTATAAAGCTGCAGCTTTGTCCGCCAGGGCACTCAACGTCTCCTCGCTGCTGACCGCCTACCAGGCGGAGCTCTGCGAAGACATGTTGAGCAAACCTGAGCCTGCCGTGTGGGACGAGATCGCAGCGATCACGGACATTTGCCTCCGTGTGCAGCGCTGTGCAGTCCAAGCCACGGGCAAAGCACTGGGAATGATGGTGGTACAGGAGAGAGCCAGGTGGCTCAACCTGGCGGACCTTCCAGACCGGGAAAAAGAGGATGTTCTGGACATGCCTATTGTTCCCGAGGGCATATTTGGCTCCGCTCTAGCTTCAATGCAGCTGAGGTGCGAGTCAAAAAGGAAGGGAGACGAGGCTCTCCAGCTCTGTCTCCCCCGAAGGGTCCAGCCGCCACCTCCAATGGTCCCACGGCAGGCCTTCACTCAAGCTGTCTCACGTCCTGCCCGGTTCAAAATACCGAAGCAGCAGAGACCGCAGCCCGTCCCGGGTCCCCAGCCCAGGCACGAGGCAAGAGGGAGCTGGCCAAGAAAATCTCCGGTTCCGGCAGCTGCCACTCAGGCGCAGCCGACCCAGGTTTTCAGCCACCAGGCGAGGAAGAAGGAGCGGGCGGCCTGACAGCCTCCTCTCCTCTCCTCGATGAAGGAGACTGTTTAAGTCACACAAACACATGTCATCATTGTTGTTTCAAAATAAATCAATTTCCACTGTCGTTTCCAGGCTTGAAGCCAAGGGCGCAGTCAATAAAAATGAAAAGAAAAACAATAAAAATAATAAACAGTCTCTCTCTGAAAAGGCGGACAATAGACGGGATTGTGAAGGCACCACCGCCATGCTCATTCAGTGTTGGACAGAGCTGTGACATCTCCGCTCGCTTTGAGAAGCGAAAAGTGGAGGATGCTCACAGATTCTGCTTGGGTTTTCAAGACAGTAACACGGGGCTACAGGCTCCAATTCGCTGTCACCCCCCCTCACTTCTCGGGCATTCTGTATTCACAGGCCCGGGGAGAGTCGGCCCATATTCTAGAGCAAGAGATTTTCTTGCTACTAGAAAAGAAGGCTATATCGATAATACCCGCCGAACAGAGTCAGAGCGGCTTTTATTCCAAGTATTTCCTCGTTCCCAAACGGGGAGGGAACGGAATTCGGCCTATACTAGATTTGAGAGCTCTGAACAAATATCTCAAAAGATACAAATTCAGAATGCTCACTCACACATCTCTGTTGCGTCTTGTGCGCCACAAACGAATGGTTCACATCAGTCGACCTGAAAGATGCGTATTTCCACATCCCAGTATATTACCCACACAGGAAATATTTGAGGTTCGCCTTTCAGGGTGTCTGTTACGAGTACAGAGTACTTCCCTTCGGTCTGTCTCTCAGCCCGCGAGTGTTTGTATGGTGTAAGGAAGCCGCGATAGCCCCGTTAAGACAACAGGGTATTCGCCTGTCAACTTATCTGGACGATTGGCTCCTTCTCTCACAGTCGGAGCAGGAGGCTATTACGCAGACGAATGTCCTCGTACAACACCTGCTCGACCTGGGTTTCGTAATAAACACAGAAAAGAGCATGTTGTCTCCAGCCCAGACTGTACTCTTCCTGGCCCTACGCCTGAATTCGGTGCCCTTTACAGCCCGCTTGTCAGCAGAGAGAGTGAAAGCCTTCAGGGCTTGCCTCGCTCATTTCCAGCCACGCAAATATGTTCTCTTCAGATCATGTCTGCGGTTGATGGGGCTCATGGCGTCAGCCATCCTGGTGGTACGACTGGGACGCTTACACATGAGGGAGTTTCAGCGCTGGGTAGCTGCCCTCAGATTGGACCCCGCGCGTCATGGCACGCGGAAAGTGATGGTCACTATGAAATGCGTAATGGCTCTGCGCCACTGGCTACACCCGACTTTTCTAGTACGGGGCGTGCCTATGGGTGCTGTGCTATCGCGGAAGGTGGTCACCACAGACGCATGTCTGACGGGTTGGGGGGGTATATACGAAGGTCGACCTGTGAGGGGTCTCTGGAGCAGAGACCTCCAACGGTCACACATAAATTACCTGGAGCTTTTAGCGGTGTTCCTCACCCTGAAACGCTTTCTGCCTTTTCTCAGAGGATATCATGTCCTCGTGAGGACAGACAACACGACCACAATATCGTATATAATCCGCCAAGGGGGTTTGCGTTCTCTCCAGTTACACATGCTGGCACGCAAAGTGATCCTATGGAGCTGCGGACGTCTCCTCTCTCTGAGAGCGACGCACGTACCAGGTGTGTTGAACCTCGGGGCAGATCTGCTGTCCAGAGGTGCACCACGTTTGGCCTCCGGTCCTTCTGTACACGTTCCCACCCCTGGCTCTGATACCCCCAACTCTGGCCAGAGTGAGAGAGCAACGCCACACACTTATCCTGATAGCTCCGCACTGGCCTGCAATGTACTGGCTGGCGGAGATATATCAGCTGCTGTGCGGGCAGCCGTGGCAACCCCCACTATGCAGGGACATACTGTCTCAGGCGAGGGGGACGATCTTTCACCCACACCCAGAGCGCTTGGCACTATGGGCCTGACCCGTGAGTGGTACAATCTGAATACAGTGGGACTCCCTCAGAAGGTGATAAACACTATTCAGAGTGCGAGAGCTTCCTCCACCAGGTCTCTCTATGACTGTAAGTGGAGGGTGTTTGAGGAGTGGTGCCTTCAAAAAGGACACATCTCCTTTCAATGTCCTGTCGGGGTGATTTTATCATTTCTACAGGACTTAATTGATAAACACAGAGCTTTCTCTACGATCAAAGTGTACCTGGCTGCTATTGCTGCATGCCATGTGGGCATTGAGGGAAAGACGGCTAGCCAACATCCTTTGGTCTGCTGTTTTATGAAGGGAACTCGCAGGCTCCTCCTTGTCTCCAGGTCGCTGGTGCCCTTATGGGACCTGGCAGTGGTTTTAGATGGGCTCACTCGACCTCCATTTGAACCCCTGGAAGGAGCTGACATGAAACACCTGTCACTGAAGACAGTGCTGTTACTGGCTCTGGCATCTGCCAAGCGAGTCAGTGACATTCATGCGCTCTCTGTACATCCTTCATGCACTCAGTTTGCCCCGGGGCAAACGAGAGTGTTGCTGAAGCCCAACCCTGCCTTTATACCTAAGGTGGTTGGCTCATGTACCCCCATTGACATTGTGGCATTTCCTCCGCCGCTGTGTTCCTCTGAGGAACAACGGCTGAATTTGCTGTGTCCAGTTCGTGCTTTACGCATCTATATGGACAGGTCAAAAGAGTTTTGTTGTAATGACCAACTCTTTATATCCTGGGCTAACCCTCAGAAGGGCAAGCCCGTTACCAGGCAACGGCTCTCCCACTGGATTGTGGAAGTGATTGCTCTGGCTTATACGAGTCAGGGTTTGCAGGCACCAACGGGCCTGCGTGCTCATTCTACTCGTGGACTGGCTACATCCTGGGCTTCGTTCAAGGGGGTTTCCATCCAAGACATTTGTGCAGCAGCGAGCTGGTCCTCGCCGCTCACTTTTGTCCGCTTTTACGGGATAGATGTCTCTGCTCCAAGTGTGGCCCACGCAGTGCTGGGCCCCGTGTTGAGACAGAGTTCTGCCTGTTAAGTTCTGGTTGTTTTGGTGATTTTCGAGATAAGCATGTCTAGCAATACGGGAGTTTCAATATCCCATAGTGAGACATCGAACGGAGTGTTATGAATGAGAACTATAGGTTACTTACGTAACCCCAGTACTCAGAGTAACATGAAGTGAGATGTCTCACCAGACGGCCCTTCTTGCTATGGCGAAGCAAGAAGAGGTGCTTATTTTGAATGACGCTGCGTCGTAGCGCAAGCTACTTAAAGGGTGGGTGGATTCCCTGACATTGACGTCAAGATCACCAGCCAATCAGGATTGGCGTAATGAGATTGATGCTTCTGTTTGCATACGCGTTGAGGCGCATAGTGAGACATCTCACTTCATGTTACTCTGAGACTGGGGTTACGTGAGTAACCTATAGTTCTAAGTGCAATGCCTTGCGGCCTGTAGCACCGTCCTTGATATGTGTGGGCTGGACCTGTATTTTACAGGAAAGGAGTGCGCAGAGGATAGAGTTGTCGATTCTTGCTCTATTTTCTGTGACTAAAGAGACGCGCTACCATGGAAACCAAACAATGGTGTAGCTGTCTGAGTGGAAACAGTCCTGAGTAAATCTGATTTTGTCAGAAATCGGGAGAAATGCGTGAGAAATATGACCCCGGGAGGAAACCGGGAGAGGGCTATGAAATCGGGAGTCTCCCGCGAAAATCGGGAGGGTTGGCAAGTATGGACACTGAGCCTCAGATAACTTGTAGTGCACCAAAATCGACGACTAGCAGAGGTTTCTAAAGGGTAACTGGGTAAGTGTATTATCTTGTGTTTGTTTATGTTCTAAGTTAGCATAAATAACTGGCAGTAGCTGACAGGGTATCTTGTTGCAAAAACATTTGCGTGTAAATACGCTTTTGTGTCCAGTTTACATCTAAAACTTGATACTCTTTATTTTGGCTGGCAAAACTTTTACTTTTGCTAATGCTAACTCTTGTTCTCTGTACTGTCAAGTGAGCATGTTTCTTTGCCTGCATGTGTGTTTCCATGTCTCCATGTGTTGGTGTTTGCTATAAGATGGTGATTGGCTTTTACATTTTTTACTTACCAAATGTAGTTTGACCTGGGTACGTTTGCATCTCTGATATATAGGGAAGTAATATTTAAGTCAATATTTAGGGTTGTTAATGAGTGAATGCCTGTTTTAAACAGCTTTGGCCTCTTCTCCTCTTCTCTGTGGTCAAAAACGCATGTTCACATCTGTTTTTACAATTTAAGCTACCTTCACATTATTTGCAGTAAAATGGCTCTGTGGAGGCTTCGTGTACTGCTTGAAATTGTCGCAGAGCACTGCTCTTATAGTTCATATTATTTTGACCTTTATTGCCACTGACCTTATGGCATGCAACCAATCAGCTAGATGACCACTTAAGAAGAAGCACATGGCAGGGTGGGTAACCATAGCAACGAAACAAACTAGCTATTTTCACTGAAAGGTCTTTACTCCCGACCTTGTGTTTAGAAAAGAGCAAATCGCGTATCATGTGAAAGCTGCTTTAGGGTCTATAGTTAGCTCCGCTGCTAGCTTGCTCTGCTACATACAGCTGTCATCTGATTGGTTGCGTGTCCGAAGCACAGACTGTAGGTCCAGGCTTTAAATGAGGTCAAAGTTGAAAAAACTTGAACCAGCGACAATTTTGTGACCGCGAGGGTAGCGCTTCTGCCTAGCAGGGCGGCACTACTCTCTCTATAGAAACATAAAGGCAACGTCAGCGCAGAGCCGCTTGTCATGTGAATGCAGCTTAACTCTGACTTTCCATTGTGTCTCCAGGGGTCTGACAACATCTTTTAAATCATCCTCTGATATCAACGACTTTATTTCCAAAATGCTAGAACAAATCAATATAATAGTCAGTGTTGGGTGTAACGCGTTACAAAAGGGAGTTACAGTAATATATTACTTTTTGCTGTAACGAAGTAATGTAACGCATTACTTATGAAATGTGGGTAATATATTACCCGTTACAATGTTCAGTAACGCAGTTACAACACATGTTAACCCGAAATTAAATGGTGTTTTGTTTTTTAAGAATGTACTAACATAGCGAGACATTCGGACACCAGACAAATTGTGCGGGTAGATTAGTAAACCTGGTGTGTTTACCCTTCAGGCTTCGCGTCGGGATCTTCGGGGCAGTTGAATGTTATGCACCCTCTATTCAAAAAAGACAACGGAGCGAAAAATACAAACAACAAATTGTGTCAGGTGCGCGTGACCTGCTCCGCTGCGCGTGCATCATTTCCAAAGTGCTTACACAGCAGTGACACACATCTGTGGATAATCATTTATACGAAAATGGTTAAAGCAACCATCACTAAACGCCAGCAACACTGCATCTACTGCAGACAGTAGCAACGGGTCGGATGGGGACATCACGTTACCCTCCGTTGTGGACACTAAGGCCCATTCCCAAACCGCCCCCTACCCCCTACCCCCTACCCCCTACCCCTACACCCTACCCCTCCGTTTGCGCGTTCACGCGGAGGGTCCGCCATATTGAGGGCTGTTCCAAAGCAACGAGTGTGGAGGGGGAGTGGGCTATCAAGCCCTCAAACAGCGAGTCTGCAGCGGTGCTGACTTGAGACCGGTCTCTACCTGACCGGAGTCACGCTGTGTTTGTCCGTCAGGAAACACGCTGTTTACAAGTAGTTCCAGCAAACATCCACTGATAAATTGCGATGTTAACAACCTCATGATAACCTCATATGTTTTTAACTTAGGATCATACCTGTGTTTAGTCTAGAAAAAGGTAAATGTGTGCATTTTATTATAAAGTTGTGTATATTTACAGACCATTGCAAAAACTAAGAAGCTTATAAACATCAGGTTTAAAACTAAAAGAGCTTTGAAATACAATGAAAGATGTTTGGAGTTTTATTTGAGTTATTCATTTGAACTTTGTGTCTAAGAGATGCTGATTTGAAACCGTTGTTACATACAGTTACGGCATTTCCTGTTTCTTCCGGAGAGAGGGGAGGCCGTCCCAAAGCTTGCTGCTGTATTTACTCCCTCCATCTGACAGGAGGGAGCCTCGTTGAGCTGCGAGTGTGGCTACAGATGGAGTTCACTCCATCACGGAGGGGTAGGGTCGAGGGAGTGGTTTGGGATTGGGCCTAATTTACTCCCGCCTGACTCGCCGCCCTCAACCCCGGAGCAGCACTCTTTGTCGCCGGAAACTACGCCAAAAATAATGCATACAATAGCACAGATGCCTTCACCACGAATGGCTACAAAACTATCTCATATCCCAAGCTTATCAACAAGCTAATGTTGCAGCTGAAATGTTCTCCAGGTCACAAAGTCAACCTCACATGATGATGTGATACCAGTTTTCAAGCACAGTAAATGTTCTCTTTCCAGAGTATATGATGGGAACAAAGTGATGATTTAGTAGGCTACATGGTTTTAATAATACTTTTGCTTTTCAATGTTTGCCATTTCAAACCATGAGCTGGTTCAAATAATATTTGCCTTGATTTACAATATGTTCTCATTTGTTTTATCAGTACAGCTTTGAAGCTTTTGTGCTTTTCTTTGCCACAGTCCATTTTGGATTAACCTAACCCTGGATTTCAGAATCCAGTATTCAACTAAGCCGTGTAATACAAGTTGTTAGTAGCCTTAAGGGCCTACACAGTTGCTATACCACATCGCCGTTCACTGGATGTATAATGAGCTGCACTAAACTACATTTCAGCATTTAAAATACCTAGCCATTCTTTTGCGGTTATTTTGGTGAAAGTAACTAAAAAGTAACTAAAGTAGTGTAACTCATTACATTTCAGAGACAGTAATTTTGTAATGTAACTTATTACTTTCAAAAGAGAGTAATAAGTAATATGTAATATATTACATTTTGGAAGTAATTTGCCCAACACTGATAATAGTACACCACATGAGCCCCCTGCCAGCCACACCAGATTGGATATGAGACTCTGCTGGCCATCACAGACAAAACAGCAACATCATGGATGAAATATGGAACAATTTGTCATGGCATTGTGCATATTATGACTTTAAACATGCTCTAATTGGCTTTTGCGTGTGAGGCACACGTGAGGTTATTAATTATCACAGTCTCTCAGCTCTAGTAAAGGCACCAGCTGCATTTCACAGAGGACTTGCAGGCAGTTGTGTATATAAAGAGAGGGACAGAAATAGACCTTCAGAGGGATGTGTTTCTTACAAACTGCCGTCCGAGAGCGAATGTGAATGAGAGAAAAGTGAAAATCAATTTAGATTAAGCACCTTATTGATTGAAACATTTACTTGTATTTACTCATTCTTTAGTATTTCAATGTGCATAAACATCACACAACATCCTAAAAACCTTTATTACTATTGGATGTATGGCTACTTTTACTGATCTTGTTTTTCCACAACAGAACAGGTTAAGGGAATCAAACCTTATTATTAAACAAACATTAGTCAACTGGAATGGTATTCAGAGAGTGCAGTCTAAGGCCAAATATAATAACCCGCAATGTTGACAAAAGTAAAATAATTTGGTATATGCCCCTTGATTTGGATCTGCTCCAAAATGAAATGCGGTCTTCCTTTTCCCATGAATCAGGCAAGTACTTGACTTAATCCTTTCAATGAACAAACCAGAACTGAAAAACGTAACCAGTTAAACGCACATGGGCGTAATTTCCACTGGGGACAGGGGGGACATGTCCCCCCCACTTTTCAAAATTCCGTTTGTGTCCCCCCCACTTTTCAAATGTGTTTATTATTATTTGTTTACGCAAGCGGTCATCATCAAGGAGGTGTGTGTGTGTGTGTGTGTGTGTGTGTGTGTGTGTGTGTGTGTGTGGCAGGAGCGCATTTTGTGTGAGAGACAGAGAGAGAGACAGAGAGAGACAGAGAGAGACAGAGAGAGAGACAGAGAGAGTTACGGGGGTTGTTGTTAGCATCTGGTGCTAGCTCGGAGCTAACGGAGATTTGAAGCTGTTTCAACAATAAGGAGAGGGAGAGTCCTCTCCTGTCGGACTGAGAGAGATAACGTCAGCTCAGGGAGGTAAAGGACTCTTGCCCCTTTCACACCAGCGCCTTTTCAGCTCCGGCTCGGAGCTAGAGCCTGAAAAGCGCCGGGTTTTCCAGTTCACATCGGAGCTGCGCCGCGGCTCTTAGCTCCAGAATCCGCTTCATTTCCAGCTCCAAAAAATTGTCGGTCCAGAGGCAAGAGCTTTGGAGCTAAGAGGCGACGTCGCTTACGTCTCTCTTACGTCGAGGCGTGCAGGAAACTAAACCCACCTCCCATGGGTCGACTGTTATGCCTGCCTACAAGCAGTAGTGCCTATAAACACACTTTATAAAGGCAGGCAACACTAACCAGGCTTCGTGTGATTCTGTTTATTTGTACCTTACTTTGACCATCCGTTCACTGTTATCGATCATTGTGGAGAGAGGCAGACGTGTTGTTTTGTATTATTGCAGCTATCGGATGAAAGTAGTCAGCTTAGCTTCGGTTGCTATGCTAACATCACCCGTTTTATACCAGAGAAACTTGTGTCAGCTGCTTGTGTGAGTATGCATCAGCTGCTTGTGTGAGTCGGACAGTGAATACTTTAGAGCGGCCGCTGCAGTGTGAGCTAACCGGGAGCTAACGGGAGAGTAAACTCCCGTGGAAGAGCAGCCAATACTGCAGCGGTCGGTAAATGCTGCAGAAACACATTAATAAACAATGAACCACGGCACTCTGGAGAAAAGTATAAGGTTGGAGAAGTCGTTATTCAATTTATTCTGGCTTCGTGTGATTAAAAGCAACACGATCATCGACCCGACGCAGTTGTTGTTGTGAGCGGCCGTTGGGGGGCAAATCAGCGATGTAAACGGTGACGTCATGACGCAGCAAGGGCAGCTCTGGGGCGCCAGTGGGCGGTGTGCACAGAGCGGGAGCTGAAAAGGGAAACCGGAGCTGAACCAGAAAAGCTCCCGCTCGGAGCTAGAAACTGAAAAGCGCTGGTGTGAAAGCCGCATCTGAGCGATTCGATTGTAAACGTTAGTCTAACTTATCTCAGTGGGTCTCAAACGGTTTGGTCATCTATGTAAACAAATATTTCCATCTATTTAATATAGTTCTCCAAAATAAGTAAAAAAATAATTCCAATGTCAGTACAAAATAAAAAACACAGTTTGAAAGGGGAGTGGTTAGTCAAATATGCATAAATAAAAAGAAAGAATGCAGACTAGGTAAGATAAAGATAGGAGAGAGGAGTATATCAATGATGTGTTATTGCTTGTGAGCATATTCTAATGGTTTTTGGAGTATTGAAATATATACAGTTCTGTTTCATATGAGTGTTGAGAGCTGTATCCATAAATCTCTTAATTTGTGCACCAGATTGATGCATTCAACTTCAATTTAAAGAACAAAATCTTCCCGGGGGTGCATGCCCCCGGACCCCCCTATAGGATGTGAGGTCAACACAAATAAAACAGGTTCACATGGATAGGATACTAGATAAGTGTGCACACTCATTATATACACTACATATTTTTCTTGGATTAGTTAACACCATAGTCCCTAATATATATTTGTAGAAAGGCAGGAAATGGAATTAAATCGAGAACAATGTTTCATTGCGGAGGACCCCCTATTTTGTGTCCCCCCTACTTCTCAAACCAAAGTTACACCCTTGTAAACACAAGTTATTATTATTAGCGTACATACAGTACACTGTTCATGAGCCTGAAGTCTAATTGGAGGAAACCCAATGGTTATCTGTGAATTTAGTGCATTCATATACAGATTTTCTTTCTATGGGAATCTAGAGCTCTGTACACAACACTCAGATCTCTTCATCCAGGGCCGTGTCTAAGGGAACATCTGTTGTCCCTGTCTGGTCCCCCCACCAAGCTCTGGGTTACAGGGGCCATTCCAGGTCTTGTGAGCCTGCACATCTTCAACTATGCATTTATTTATGATAGACATTTTTGATTTCCCATGGATCCCGCCCCTGACTGGTTCTTTATCCAACGTGTGCCACCTCTTTCAAGTATCCAGGAATTGCCCCTGGCTTCAGCATGTGGAGAAATCCAAAAAAGCTTGACCTGCCCTGCCATGCCAGGATACAGTTGCTAAGATGTGATTGGACAATCCCTGTTTGGAGAAAGACATTTATGGACTGTCAGGTATATTATAAAGTACTGATAGAGGGTGCATTTCATATGTTGTTGGAAACAGGAAATGGGGCTGGTGGCAATAAGTACCTTTCCTTCTGTTGACGTCAGTATTAGGATGATAGACAGAACACACACGGCGGCAGCTTCTTCGGAAGATATGAGCATAACCTTTGAAGTGACTGGTGACAGTAGTTCATATATCCGGCGATGGTTTTGTCAGGTGGACGGCTGTCTATAAACACATTCCAGAGGTCCAGACATAAGTCATTTTCCAGGGAAGGTGGAGAGCAGTGATGTTAAAATCACAGGCTTGTTTAGGTTTTGCCAAGTGATCACTGTATTATGAAACTTTACATCTCTGACCCTGGGGTCTGGAAATGCCCATTTGGACACATGGCTTTTTCATTGTCCTCACAAAGCCAGTCTATTGTCTGCCTCCTCTCTTTGCATCTCAATCAGAAACTCTGAGGCAGCTCTGCGGATGCACCTGGCCCATGAGGTTTCACTCATACATCCTCCGCCTTAGAATATTAAAACTCTGACAAAAAGTGAAACTGAGTGGTGCTGTCGTCTTTTAGCAGACTGGTACAATATCAGGTGCTATTGTTCGGACAGGGTGAGCAGTCAGTAAGATGTTAAAAAAGCATGGCCCTCTTTGGCAGATATCATGTTTTTGGGGGATTATTTGATCTGGATGTGCTGGGATGAGGGGGCGAGGTGTGGAAGAAGTCTGAAGGTGGCTCTGACTTTTGCTTTTAATCTTGGCTCCTGCGTAGGGGCACAGACGCGATGTGGATCGGCCCGTCATGAGCCTAACAGATGTGGCCCTCTCTCTGTTCCTTGTCCAGGCTGCCGTGGCAGTCGTTCAGTTATTTTCTGTCAGAGGTTCAGCCGGGGTGTACAGGTTCGGGCCTTGCGTGCGCCCTTCCCAGTGTTTACCCTTCATCCTGTCAGCATGGCTGGATACTTGGCTAAAAACAGCCAGCAGCTGATGATGTCCAGGACTGATGGAGGTATCTGCTTTCATTAAGGGAGACTCTATTAGCCAATGGTGTGAATTTAACGTTTGTTCTTTGGGGCCAAGCCTCAAATAAATGAAGGGTTATCTATAGCTCTCTAATTGAAACCACCTTGACTCTCGTTTCTTTCTCTCCCTCCATCCCTCTTCGCCTCTCTAGTGAGTGATTTCATGACTTTTGTCCGTTGGCGTCACAAGAAACAGATGTGAGTGAGATTCCTGCCGCTTTCTGTTTTTGATCGAAAAACTTGGTAGATGGTCGGATTGATGACATTTTGTTTGCCTGTGAACATGTTCTTCATTGGATTTATGGAGTGTCTCTCCGCTTTCAAAACACCTGCTGCACTAGGGAGGAGGGTAAATCATATTATTCTCTCTTGTATCTTAAATCAGAGCAGAAAAAGAAAAGTCAAAACTAAATATGAATAACAAGAAAGATGTTAAAAATGTCTCTGAGTTGATTTGTGAATGTTTTGCAACACTCTTAAAACAGATGAATGTGTTTGAGGTAGAGTAGAGGTTACATTAAACATGAAGGAGATGCAGCATCCATCATTAATTTACGCCCTATTAAAAGTGTTATCTTTCTTGACAGATTATACAATCTTCAGCACAGAATACTCAGTGATGAACTATCACTAATATATATTTTAGCTTTATTAGTTCATCCACCAAGAATGTTGTACTCTCATCTCCTAATGATTCAACCTCATTCAAATGTTGAATCTGTGTAAAATAAACAATATGATACGGTTGAGGCTATACATTGATAATTAGTGTAATTGCATTGATAGAATTTATTTTAGCATCAATAAAATGCAGAGCCATTTATTCAGTTGCAGTTGAACTTGTCAAGTCGAAAAAAAAATTAATCCCTGATCTAAGTGTTTTCTCTGATTTGTGTTTAACCTGATAACTCTGGAAAGTAGAACGATGCTCTATTCTTTCCCCGGCTTCAGAGGCCCTGTCACTTCACATTAGTGCTAACAGTCAGCTGCACCCCGGCCTGCTCAGTCTGGCAATCAGCTCGCGAGTCTGAAACACCTGCTCATGTGAGGCAGTTTCCATGGAATAAAGCAGTAATTCCAACAGGAATTGATTGGGATTGGGGGGAAAAAGAAGGAAAGGGGGAAACAAATATGTGCCTGCACATACAGTAGACCCGATTGGAAAGAATGCCACTGTTTATTTTTTCAAGCAAAGGAAAAAACCTCCTCTTTTACCACTGGAGATCAAAGAGGTTTTGCGATATGACATGGTCTTGCATGAAACGTTTGAGAAGTGAATTACGTTTCCCTGATGCAGTGTGCCCCCTGATAATTGTGAAGAAAATACGAGCTGTTATATCTGCGTTGCCTGTCTTTATTTAAAGGTACGGTTTAACCCTATATTCGGTTAAAAAAACCTAACTTCTGTTTGATACTCCCTCCATTCAAGGACTTTAAATCAAAAGTGGACAAGCTTGAGTAAATAATACTTGAAGCCTCTCAACTCCTCTTTCTACTAAATGTCTTAGTTGGATTTCCTCTTAGCTATCTTCTGGAGGACATGAGTCTCTTTTAATTCCTCCCAAAGCCGAAAGAACTCCCATCATTTTTAAGGCATGATTTTAGATGTTGCAGAAGTGTTTCTACAAGGTTGCTCGTGCACACATTTATACTGGGAACTATGGGGACATGTCCCCACCTCTTTTGGAAATGGCCAAGTTTGTCCCCACCACCTTCCATTGGGATAATTTGTGAAAATGTTTTAAATATAGCTTTCACAAAGAATTTTAAACCTTGAGAAACGTTTATTTGCACAAGAGAACATGTACAATCTCGAGGACTGTTCACACTTTTTGGGTGTATTTCTGGTAACCCAAGTGGTGCAATTTGAACCTGCGACATGTTTAATATTAGCAATACTTGAATAGAGAATAGTAAAGCAATAGTTGCTCCCGCTTTGCAGCAGCGTAGCATAGTTACTGTAGTTGTCCAAAAAAGTATTGTAAGCATATGTATATATGTATGTTTTGTTTGCGGGGGATGCTTAATGCAGTAGTGTTTTTTAAATCTGTAAAAAGTGTCCCCAACACTTTTTCTAACAAAGTGACGCCCATGAACTTGCATATCTGTGGCAATCATTCTTTCTCTGGCTTCTATTTTTCCAGCATTTTGACAAATACAAGTATTCCCTCTCCTTTCAGAGGGGAGGATAAGTGTTACTGTTCTTGCCAGGGTTGAACACGCTGCAGGGAAGACATGATATCAAAGGCCTGGGGACGTTTAGTGAGTGTGGAAGCACACCTCTTGGACCCTGGAGAAACACAATTCTTCACACATCCATCATCCCACAAGAGCACCATTAACACCGTCATTCTTCACCCAGCCGAGGCCAGAGCGTATTGCTCAAGCTGTATTCTTTCTTTCAGAACATGCAATCTGAATTCCTTCATTCCTTTCAGAGCATCCCCCTCATAACCTCGTCCTTGGGCGTGTGGTTTTTGTTTTGACAGATTTTTACTTCAGAGCAAACTACGGCCTCTAGTGGTTACCAGACAACATAACGTGATGTGAACTGTTTTTTCAGCAATTACACGTGGAAAAAAGGTTTTCCATGCCATGCATCTTCCATATCAAGGTAGAACGGTAATGACTGAAAAATCTGATAGCAATCTAGAGTCGCCGATGGAAAACGATGCGTGTGTCGTGGAACTTTCCGCCTGATGTAGGAACAGCTTGTCATGTTACTCTCTGTTTACTTTGTCTTCTCAATCTGCTAAGACGTGAGATATTGTCTTCCCACTCTCAGGTATTCTAAAAGCTGTCTCCCTCGAGACTGCACATACAGGCGCGTGCACAAACAATTTCCCCCTGTGTTGATGGGTGAGCGAGAAAAACATTCCTCAGTCGGGAGGTGGAGGTGCCCTGAAAGAGAGTGTGTGAGAGAGAGAAAGAATAGAGACAAAGGAGTAATTTCACTGCAGTTTTTTCCCTGACAAGACATCTGACATAATGAGCTGTAAATAGTCCTGTTGCAATTCAGGACACACACACACACACACACACACACACACACACACACACACACACACACACACACACACACACACACACACACACACACACACACACACACACACACACACACACACACACACACACACACACACACACACACACACACACACACACACACACACACACACACACACACACACACACACACACACACACACACACACACACACACACACACACACACACACACACACACACACACACACACACACACACAGCAGAGCGAGGTCAGGTGGATTACACCAGGAGTTGGGTATTACTTCAGGTGATGCCTTGTCATCTGCAGGCTGTTAGTGTTGTACACGGACTTATGCAGCAAACTCTGGGGAGAGGCATTCTGTCGAGGCAAAGAAATAAACATGTTGTCAAGGCGATATCAAGCGTGTTCCCTCACGCCTGCGACTGGCAGCGGGAGAATTTCCGAAGCCTCACCGCTGTTTCTTACTTAAACACCTGTGACACACGATATGAGCAAAGCCTGGGAAAAGTATGGTTGTGGTTCCCGTGGGGAAGTTGGGGGGACAAGGGTGGGGATGTGTGTGAGGCCTGAATAAGTGTGTGTTGGTGGGGTGTTTGCCATGCAGCCCAGTGTGCAGCGCTTAGGGCTGCTGGGGACCCTGGTGTGTGTTCAGCTGGACCTGCAGGATGTTTTTTTAAGGGAGGCGATCCCCTTCTGCACAATACACACACACACACACACACACACACACACACACACACACACACACACACACACACACACACACACACACACACACACACACACACACACACACACACACACACACACACACACACACACACACACACACACACACACACACACACACACACACACACACACACACACACACACACACACACACACACACACACACACACACACACACACACACACACACACACACACACACACATACATGTGCGTACAAGCTTTAGCTGTGACTGTGCAGGGTTACGTGGTCATTGCACCTTGCGTCAATGCGCAATATTTTTGGTATGCAGCACATAGGTCGGCCTCAGTGCAGCGGCGAGGCCTTTCCTGTAGAGCCTTCTGATGTCTGCATCAGGGCAGCCAGGCTCGTCGTACACCTTCTCCACTTTGTGCTGTCAGTCTGTCAAAAGGCTTGTTCCAAAAATCTGGAGGTTTGGTCTGCCCCGCAAAGCCGCAAAGGGACCTCCATTCACACGTTTCCCACAGGCAGCAGCAGGAGGAGGCGGCCTGACGCTCGCAGCCAGTTTTGTGCACTTACAGTAAGTATCTGGCTATTCCCCGCCAGGAGGAATACATAAATAAATAAAGGGAACTCCACTTCATAACATTTTAATTGGCTTTGGAGGCTTAGCTGTGGCTCGCCTGTGGTTACCGCGGTCAGGGAAGTATGGAGCGCAGCAGCCACTGGATGTTTTAGGCTTCCACACACACACACACACACACACACACACACACACACACACACACACACACACACACACACACACACACACACACACACACACACACACACACACACACACACACACACACACACACACACACACACACACACACACACACACACACACACACACACACACACACACACACACACACACACACACACACACACACACACACACACACACACACACACACACACACACACACACACACACACACACACACACACACACACACACACACACTCTAAAGGCCAATAGTGCTGTACCACAGTGGTTGGCATTTCCTTTGATGAAACCACTTGTCGAAATTCAACTCCCTCATTACACCGTGTTAGAATTGCTGAATGCCGCAGCAGAACATCCCACCACTGGCCCAAAGTTATCTTCCAAACAAGTCAAATCAGACTGTAAACACACTGAGCTTGTTTCTGTTCGACCTCCCGTTCTGCTGCCTGTGTGTGTGTGCTGAGTGTTTTGATGTGTTTTGACTTGAGGCTTTTGCGGTGTGTGTGGCTCAGATGCCATTTGGAGCCGCACTGGATGAGATCCTGTCAGCATGGAGGCTCGCTACGATAAAGCCTGCAAGAGGCATCTGATGATGTCATCACCTGTATGAGCTTAGTGTATGTTTTTGCGTGTGTGTGTGTGTGTGTGCGTGCGTGCAGATGTGCGTGTGATACGTGTATTCCTCATGTTTGGTTATAGCAGGGATTAAGTGGCGTTTCATAGTGGCCTCTCAGTTCAGATGAGATGATATGAAGTTCTGGAAGAGGGTTTCTCTGTGAATGTTTCCTGGTTCCCTTTGAGTGATAGAAACGTCTCCAATTAGAGCCTGAGCTCATGTCACACATCTGCTGATCCCATCCACCCAGCTCCAGGAGTTTCCTACCTATTTATGAGAACGCCATCCATCCGCCTTCACGCCTCCTAATCCCCCAGCCTCCATTATTCCTGGGAAGTGCACTGTCACCATAGAAATCAATTGGAGAAACACAAACACAAAACAACTGTAATGGGGAGGAAATGTAGAAGAAGAAAACAGGGAATGAGGCAGAAACAATTGTAAAAAAAATCTCCAAAGGTCAAAGCACTGGTAAAATATGTATATATAAAAGAGGGAGAGATTGAAAAAGAGAATAAAGAATCCTCCATGAAAGTGTCAATGTGGAGTTTGTGACGCATTGTCGGTGCGGGGTTTGCCTGCTCAGGCGAATGGGTCTCAGGGGCTCTTTATTTTTTAAGCTTGACTGCAATTTGGATAAGAGAGCCAGAGGTCCCAAGGAAGGAGCCGCCAACCCTGACAAGCTGCTGGAGGAGCCCTGCAAGGAGTGAACCCCATCCTCTCAGAAAATACTCGCCTTTATACCTGCATGTACACTTGGTCATCTTGTGCAGAGACTCATCAGCGACTGTGTCTTCTTTCCACCATTGTTGCCAACCTCCCCACTTCTGTCTGTCCTCTTCTTCCTGTCCTCTTCACTCCACCTTAAAACCAAAAATCACACTCACTGATGTCCCCTCATTACTCTGACAAGATATGTTTTATCTGTGGCCATAGTAACCAAACAAATATTAAAAAGCAGAAAGCTGGGAACAACTCAACATCAAATAGGAAGCTGTTTCCCGACTATTAATAATAATAATAATAATAGGCTACATTACATTTATAAAGCATTTTTCCTGGTGCTCAAAGCGCTTAAAAGAAAAGCGCTATTATCCTGTTGTAGAGCACTCACATAGACACGTGAATTGTTCCCCACATACTGGTCTATGCATGTGCTAATTTGCCAGACTGCTGCTTGATGTAACGTAATAAGGGGAGCGGGTGTGAGCAGGAGCGAGAGAGAGGAACCTGACATGTTCTTGTTTTGATCGGGAGATTCCATTATTACCTCAAAGGTTAAGCCTCCAGAAGGCTGGCTTCTGACTGGATGATGGGATTAGAGAATACATAATTGTTCGCCAGTCACATGTGTCATAAAAGGACACGCCAAACCCTTTGTAATGAGGATTATGTGTCTTTTCCATGGATTCATTTTTCCGCTGTGTGACATTATTGTGAGCTGTGAGAGCCTGTATCTCTCCCATCCCGGCTGTCTTTGTCTGATTGCACACCGGGGCCAACTACCTTGTCTTTCCACTGTGCACTCTGAGACTTTTACTGGTCAGTGTGGACACAGAGCACCATAGGCCAAAACCCGTAAAACTAGCACAAGCATGTTTCATTGCACTACAAGGTGCGAACTAATAGAGTTAGTGTTTGGCAGCAGAGCAAACTGGAAGTGAACCCTTGGACCTTGACCTCCGCAGATAATTGTCAGTTATTTTGACGCAGGAGAAGTCAGAGTGCTTTATGAAAACTACTGTTTAGGTGTTTTATGTGCTGGACCGGTGAAGGCCAATAGCGTTTATTTTAAAATGCCTATGTGAAGCTGTTTATTGTTTGATATATATATTGACTTTAACCTCTCCCACAGGCACAATGAAGTCCAATGAAATAGCCAGTTCTACAAATCCTTCATTTTAAGGTGACTACAAAGATGATTTTAGAAACATCAGAGTTTGACTGAGAGTTGCCATTTTTAAACAAGGCTGAATTTCGGCAACCCGTTTTAATAAAGTACTCTTTAAAAAAAAAGTTTACTAACTGTTGGCAACGGGACAAGATTTTTGAAGTCCTTTGTTGTCCGATTAGTTTTGATCAATCACATTTGAGAGGGCTTTGGTTAAATGCATGTGGAGAGCAGTGGCGGCTGGTGGAAAATATTTTTGGTGGGGCTCTTGATATAGTGAGTAAAAATTGTTTTGGGGGAGAAATGACACCTTAAATTAGGACTTCTGGTGATGTAATGGCGCGTTTCCAGTGCAGCGCGGAGCTCGCTTTAATGCTGCGTTCAGACCGGACGCGATGCGAATATTCGCTTCGCTCTAAACGCTCCTATCGCATCGCTCTAGTCGCTCGAGTTTCACCGCGGCTGCCAGCTGTGTTTACTCGCATCATTCAAACAAGACGCGCTGGCTCGGGAGCTACAACAACATGAACATATTTTACCGTGATTAAATTGTAATACACGTTTCTAAATGATGCCGACGTAACAACATACTGATACCGGTTAGTAAAAACCATGAATTAATGCTTTGACAAGTCTGCAGACAGACGGCAGGCGAAAAACCTTTTAGAATGCTTGTTTCCTGAATGGAGCTTGGCTAAGCTAACGTTATATATGCTCCGACCTTACACACTCACAACAACGGCCTACAGACATACGTAAACCAGCGACTGTATTCTCCATGACACAGACAGTCTGTGGTTTGTACTTGTTTAACTTTAGTCTTTTCTGAACAGATCGTATCTGTCCCCGGCTGTTTGAAGAGCAAGCATGGGAAACAAAAGATAGCATTTACCTGTTTGCATCCAGCTAGCCATGCCTTTCTGGTGTACCAGCTACGTGAGAAGCCTCTTTGATACTATTTGTCTTTTTCACGAGCTTGCTGCGATATATACAAATCGGGTTGGTCCGGTCCAAGGTCTTTAAGTATCAATTTATCTCCCAAACTTCTTCTTTCGAAAGGATTGGAGAGTAGCTCTTGCACGGAATTGGGTGCGGACCGAGGTCCGCCGACTCCACCTGCACACTATTCTCATCCAACTTCTGCGTCACCTTGGTCACTCACGAGTCTAAAAAACAACTCACGTCAACGCACGTAAGCAACTGAGGTTACCTACTGTAACCCAGCTTCTATGAGTAAATGGCGCACCCCTCTAAGGCTATCGCTATTGGGTTATCCCTCTGCGCCCCCGCGCAGCACTGAAACACTTGTAGTCCACGCCCACCCGCTAGGTGGGCCCCACCCTCGGGCCTCCTTCCGGTATAAATAGGAAGGCGGCCCAGAAATCTGCTCCCATACAATATAACTTTTCTTCAGCTATTCGTAGAGCCAGTGGGGCCCGGCACTTAGAGGGCTGCGCCATTACTCATAGAAGCTGGGTTACAGTAGGTAACCTCAGTTCTATTTCGTATATGGCTTCGCCCTCTAAGGCTATCGCTATTGGGTTAAGGGCGAAGCATTATGTAGTCTGCGCCCCACTGGGTCCGCCCGGCACTAGAAGCACAGACACACCTGCTCAATAACACATCCCTGCCTGTTGTGCCATGCGTAATGGCACCTTCCCCGTCCCTGGAACATAGCAAAACATGCCTATCTTCCCGACGGGGTCAAGGCTGCTGTGAGAAAGTAGAGACGAAGGTCCCACCTTATCCTGCGATCATAGAGGGGGAACAGCCGCTCTCTGCGTGTCAGACAGATAGGAGAGCGCTCAGCTGGATCCCTGACGTCACTCACTCTGACCAGACACTCTGTACGAAGTGTGTCAGAGTAAAAGGAACATCCCTCTCATACGAGGGGAAAAGGGCCGCTCTCTGTGTGCCGAGAGGCAGGAGAGAGGCGCACCGCTGGATCCCTGACGTCACTCACTCCGACAGGACACCCAGTACAGGGTGCGTCAGAGAGGAATGGGAGACCTCCCTGAAATAAAATTGAATAAATGAACAGGGGGAAGACCAAGATGCAGCCGTGCAAATATCTTCCACTGACATTCCTCCGTGCAACGCCGTGGAGGAGGAAATTCCTCTGGTGGAGTGCGCATTGATGTTCTCCGGGGGCTCCACCCCAGAGGAGACATATGCCTGTGACACAGCCTCACACAGCCAGTGTGACAGCCGTTGTGCAGACAGAGGCTGCCCGATCGAGCGCTCTCTGTAATGCACAAACAGGCGCTGAGAACGGCGCCATGCCGCCGTGCGTGCCACATAGCAGGACAGCGCGCGAACCGTACAGAGGAGATGAGATGTGGCTTCTTCCTCCGATTTATGAGGAGGCGGAAAAAACCCGTCCAGGGTGATCACTCTTGACCTAAAAGAGCTTGTGATGACCTTTGGCATAAAGGCTGGGTTATGGCGTAACACAGCCGAACTGCCATCCCCTTGGATCCGGAGGCATGACGGGGCCACAGAGAGAGAGCGGATAAATCACTCACCCTTTTCGCCGATGTTAGAGCCAAAAGCAGTACTACTTTGGCTGATAACATGTTGAGGGGAACCTGCTCTAAAGGTTCAAATGGGGCTTTGCTTAGTGCTCGTAACACCAAAGCCAAATCCCACTGAGGCGCCAGTGCGTGTGATACCGGTCTGAGTCTTCGTACCCCTTGCAGAAACCGTTTCGTCAGGGGATGACTGAACAACGTCCCTGCTCCGAAACCCACGTGACAAGATGATATGGCAGCCGCATATACCTTGATTGTGCTGAACGCCAAATTCCTGTCCAACAACAGCTGGAGGAATGACAGCACGTGAGGCAGGGGGCACGTAATGGGGTCCATGCTTCTTTCTACACACCAACGCTGGAACGCTGCCCACTTGGCTGTGTAGGACGCTCTGGTAGACGCGGCCCTGGCTCCCTGAATGGTGCGTACAACATCTTGAGAGAGACCCAACCTCTCTAAGTGTTCCCGCTCAGGGGCCATGCCCATAAGGGCTGGCCTATCACTGGGTGACTGTAGATCGCTCCCTCCACCTGTGAGAGAGCATCCCCCCGCCACGGAATTTCTCAAGGCCTGCCTGACAGCGTACGCTGTAGGCATGGAATCCAGGAAGCTCCCGTGCGCTCCGGGGCAATTAGGATCACTGACAGCTGCTCCTCCTGCACTCGGTCCAGGAATCGAGGAATCAGCGGGACTGGTGGGAAGGCGTACAGCCGATGGCCGATGTGCGAACGCGTCCACCCCCAGGGCATTGCGCGGTCCCACGTGCAGCGAATAGATCCACCTCCGTCCTCCCAAACCGGCTCAAAACCGGCTCCAAACCTGGGCGATCAGCTCGAGATGGAGGCTCCAGTCCCCCTGGCGAGGACCTCCTCTGGACATGAGGTCTGCCCCTTTGTTCAGCTCTCCGGGCACATACAGTGCTCTGATGGAGAGCACGTGTGTGCTCGCCCAGATCAACAGCCGTCTGGCTGTGTTCAGAAGCTGAAGCTGCGCTGAGCGTACACCGCCCTGGCGATTGATGTAGGCTGTTGTCTGTGCGAATCAACACATGCTGATTCCGCAGCAACGGGGCAAAATGCTGAATTACTCTCCGTACGGAGATCAATTCCAGCACGTTTATGTGGAAAGACATGTGAGCCGGCCACTGTCCTCCCACTGCCTGTGACATGCACGTTCCTCCCCACCCTGAGAGAGATGCGTCTGTGAACACCGAGATGTGTGACGTAACTCTGCCCAGGGCCACCCCCTCCGACAGGACGTGGGGACTTTTCCAGTATGTTAAGTCTGAACCCACGGACAGAGGGATGACCACCATGCGCCTCTTCTGTCGTACGGGGTCGATGCGTAGGCTGATAAACCACCTCTGAAGTCTCCTCATGTGCAGGAGACCCAGGGGAATCACCCCGTGATCTGCTGCAATCATTCCGAGCAGCCGCATCACGGAGAGTGCCGTCACCACGCTGCGGGGTGTGACGTGTCGAAGGAGAGCTGTCAGCGTCTCCACTCTCTCAATTCCACCCCCAGGTAAACCATACTCTGGGAGGGAAGAGGACAGCTCTTTTTCCCGTTTATTATGAAACCCAGCTTTGACAGATGCGATATGAGTTGTACCGTCTGTAAAGCCGCTTCCTCCCTGGAGCGAGCCAGCAGCAGCGTTTCTACACACTTTGAAGAAGTGCGAGGAGCCAGGGAATAACCAAACGGCAGACGGCAGACGCTATTCCCTGGAATGAAAACCGCAGGAATTTCCTGTGTTGCGGGATGATGGGTACATGGAAGTATGCATCCTTTAGGTCTATAGAGGTGAACCAATCTCCCTGGTGAACACACTCTAGCACCCTTTTGACCGTCAGCATGTGAAAAGGCCTCTTCATTATTGCCTTGTTGAAAGCTGACAGGTCGAGGATGGGTCTCATTCCCCCTGTCTTTTTCGGGATAAGGAAAATAGCGGGAGTAATACCCCTGATTTTCTTCCTCTTGGGGAACCCTGGAAATAGCCTCTTTCAACAGGAGTTCCCGTAGCTCTGCTTGGAGCGCAAGACACTGTTCTCGGGATGACAGGCGTGTCACCTGTATCCCGTTGAACTGTGGGGGGGGGAGGCGAACTGCAGGGTGTAACCTCCGCTGATCAGCCTGCTCATCCATCTGTCCATCAGACACACGCACTGCCACTCCGAGAAACACTCTGAGAGCGGGCGCACATGCTCGAGATGTGTTGTGTTCGTCATGACGACGAGCCACGCCAGAGCCCTCGCCGCCGCTGCCCGTGAGAAAACCCAAGGTGGGCCTAGAGCAAAAGGGCTGTGAGGAGACCTCCACACGCTGCATTTCACTCCGACTCTCATCATGAGGCGCGTACACGCTCAGAGGATGGATGGAGGTGTGTGCAGTGATATCCACATGAGGCGTTACCACGGCGCTCATGGGCTTATTGTGACCGTGTGTAGGTGGCGTATCTCGGACAGAGGAATGCCGCGAGGTCTGTGGTTTAATAACCGAAAAGTTTTAACCACCAGGCCTCTGCAGCGAACCCTGCTGCCTACTAATCAAGAGATTGGAGGCAGCTGGTGTAGTTACTGTGCTCTGCCGCTTATAGAGAACCGCAGTGACGCGTCCTAAAACCCGGAAGTAAGTTAGCATTTTTAGCACTTCCGGTTCCTTCGTCAAAAAAGCAATGTATTTTCTCCATAGGGTTTTGGAAAATAGCTCGAAATAAGGTCTGTGGTTGACACAAATTTAAGAGATAAATCACGTTTTGTTCTACGACAGTAGATACATCAGCAGTGACCCCACTGGTGATTTGTGAAGAGTTTACGTGTCTGAAAAACGATGGTTGTTACCGAGTGGCTGAATAGGACTACAGAAATGGTCGAGTCCGTTGTACGTCATTACGCCTACACACGTAAACACTCCCGCTAAGTTTGTTTTCCCCTGTGTTCTGCTTGAAAGCAAGTACCTGCCTATCTTTAGTAGCCTATCTGTAGTCTCTTTAGTATCTGTATATCTATATCTTACCATTAGAATCTCTATTTTTGAAATGGTCATTTTTAACACCGTAGTTTTATAAATTATAGAACAATTAATTGCCAGTGTTTTCCAATTTTACTCGGCAGTTCGTTTCATTGGCTAACGTTAGCTAAAGCTAGCGCTACTAGTTAGCTACGCAATGGTTGCTTTGCTCCGGGTTGCAGCCACAGGTCTTCGCATGAAACGTGCTCGTTCTATCGTTTCCCGGCCAATGTTTTCCAAAGGAGAGTCTGGATTCGTGCCATGAGGTAAGCTGACGTTACATTGTTGTCCATGTCACGGTGAAATGTAAATGATGGGTAGTGTATCGCCGTTTTAGAGATGGCACTGCTGAAAAGACCGCAAAATAAGTAAAGATAATGAATACATCCTATTAAAACCTGTGTGGCTTATATGATAAGTCTAATTAGTACAAGCAGCATAACGTTTCACCATGTAACTAAAGATTGTAGTCAGGGAAATCAGTTTGACATATTGAACTAATAACAAATCACCTCTGGCTGGCAGAGAACTCTCTGCTCCATAGCTTCTCTTGGACGTAACATCACATGTACATTTTACATTTATATTCAATTTAATATTCCATCCCTAACATACTTTTGTATATATAATAACTTATATTTTGTTTTTCTTGTTATGCTGCTGCAACACAAACATTTCCCCAATTGGGATCAATACAGTAATATCTTAATTAATTAAGAAATATAACTATTATAATTAGTGTAGCAGCTGACACCTATTTTCAATATGGATTAATCTACCATTATTTCTTTAGTTCAATTTTGATCTATAAAAATGTCAAAATAGTGAAAATGTTCACGAGACAAAGTGCAAGGTTATATCTTTAGATGTTATGTTTTAGCCTATGTACTGTATGTCTTAATGCTCTTATTTGTGACGATGTGACTTCCATGAAACTAATATTTTATATCTTCTCAACAGACGAGCTGACAGGAAGCCTAACCCCCTAAACGCACCAGGAGCGTCTGCGCTGCGCCACGTTACGGCTGCGCCGCGTTACGGCTGCGCCGCGGCGGTCGTAAGGATCGCGGCCACTCTAGTCAATGGGTGCTATTCCACCACACGCGCCGCGTTACGTCTCAGACGCGTCCCAGAAGCGGCTCGGCGCAGCGCTTCTCTAAAATTAGGATGAATCCTATTTTTGCCGCGGCGCAGCCGTAAGGTCGGACAGGCAGCCCCCCCCCTCGCAGGAAGTGGAAAGGTGAGCATCCGGGCCAGGCCCATCCCGCGTATATACTAATTTAGCAGACCCCCCTCCTTCATCACAACACCTCCACTACGATACGCACAATGGACGACGAGGAGTTCATAATGGAAGTGGAGAAACACACCATTGTATACGATGTAACCAATGCTTTTTACAAGGACAACATCAGAAAGGACAAGGCCTGGTTTTTAGTCGCTGCAGTTTGTGGAGTGGAAGGTAACAACTACATATTAATGTTTTAAAGTTAATTAAGAACTGCGAGGCTGCACACACGACGCTCCGCTTCCGCAACGTTTTGAAACGCGCCTGGTGTGTTAGGTCGCAGGAGGAGGTCGCAGCGTGGCGCAGCCGCAACGTAACGCGGCGCAGACGCTCCTGGTGCGTTTAGGGGGTAACACTCTAACAACCACAACATTGCAAAGGCGAGTAAATGTAAATTAAAAACGATTCACAATTTCTTCTTCTTTCTTGCAGTGAGGTGAAGCTGACCTTGCACTTGGTGCCAGTAAGGATGCTCCTCACGCAGGCTGAATGTTTCTCCCTCCTTACTGACACAGAAGCCCTTGACTTGCAATGCTTCACTAATTGTCATTTCCCTGGCTCCGTAGGGACACTTTACCTCCAGCACAGCGGGAGACCCTTCCAGACCATCTGGAGATGCCCCCAACACTCCTGATTGGGAGAGCCACAAACCTGACTCATGGACCTGCATCTGGGTTGCAGTGGTGAATGCCCTGACGCCCTCACATTCATTCATAGTCCCCCACTGTACAGACAAAACACCACCAAGGGCCTGTTGTTGCCCTAGCACCCTGGCAATGAGGGAAGCAGTCACACGCTTTGACCTCAGGACAGCTCCAACGTTGCTGGCAGTCAACCTTCCTTTCCTGAACAAATGCCAGTTTGGGTTGGTTCGCTGACCAGTGTAGCCACCTGAATTGCCCTCTGTTGCTCCTCAGACAATGCCATGCTTGCCACAATTGCCTCACGTCCCTGATGCCCAACAGATTTGAGAATTTTAGGAACAGTAAGTGTTTCCAAGCTGTAGTGTTCCTCTTCTGGCTCGGGGGAGAGAAGCCAAGACATTCCTGAGAACCTGCCCCCGAGTCTGTCCCTCAGCCAGTCACGATCTTCGGAGGTGGGCTCTCTTGTCAGCGGGTTGAATGAGTTATTGGTTGGAGGAAATAGCTCCTCCACTGAATGCGTACGTTTAGCTGCCTTTGGCTTCTTCCACTGACAGGGGGTGTCAGTGCAGCTGAAAGTGTGGATGGCAAAGATGGCTAATGCAGCCGCATGACTGCATTTCCATTCTCCACATGGGCATTCACATTTTGTGGAGAGAATTCCCTCTTCTCCTGTAGATACCTGTGGTGGTGGGATTGTTTTATTATCAAGTTGGCCTGCCTAACCCCGAAGAACGCCGTTAAGCTCGGTTCCAGAGCGAGGGTGGTTGGAAAACCCTCCTCTGTGTATCCCTCCACCTTAGTGAAGGGGACAAAGGTGGCCACCGGAGCCCTCAGGGTCCACGGGTTCGCCGCTGCCCCTTCCTGGTATCTCCTAATGGTGGGGAAGCGCGGCCAGATCGGGTCACTCCTGCCCATCTGAACCCGGGAAAACACTCAGGCCATGTCATCCAGAGCCACCCTCTCCCGTCCTCGGGGAACGGGGAGACCTCTGCATGCTGCTGCTTTGCTGATTATTTCCGGCAGCTCCAGCATAATGCCACCCAACGCCGGTAGCGCCCTGTCTACGGAGAAGGGGACCGCGTGCTCGGCCCCCACCCCTGTATCTCGCTCCGACCCCGTCTCCCCCGTCCGGGGAAGAGGGGGGAGGGGAGAGCCGCATGGCGAGCCATGGAGGGAGACGGGGCAGGAGTCGTCCGACTCCTGCCCCCCACTCACCTCCAGAAACAGGCTGCCCCTGTTCTGGATGGGCCAATCGTCCTCCTCACCCGCAGCAGCTAGAGCGTCCGCCCTTCGCTTCCTGTCGGATGATGGGAGACGAACACAATGTGAACATGCGACCTGCTGGCTGAGAGCCGCGTCCGCGTGCTCTGGCCCCAGGCAGGATTCGCATATTGGGTGCAAATCATAGCTCATGATGTACCCCGTTTTGCACGAGGGACACTCGCGGACACTATCATTGCTCATGATTTGATCTTCCTGTGCTTCAGTACTGCTGGTTGCTGAAGAAAAGAGGGAGCAGATTGCCGGGCCACCTTCCTATTTATACCGGAAGGAGGCCCGAGTGTGGGGCCCACCTAGCGGGTGGGTGTGGACTACAAGTGTTTCAGTGCTGCGCGGGGGCGCAGAGGGATAACCCAATAGCGATAGCCTTAGAGGGCGAAGCCATATACGAAATAGAACGTGGGCGCCAACGTGACCAAAATATTTGACAGCGCTGATTGGCTGAAATTATGTTTCGGCGGCACAGTTTACTATTGAGACTTTTGCAACATGCTGGTTGCTGCTGTTTGGCTCGGGGGCTCCGCCCGGTAATGATAAATGCCATGGGCAAGGCCAGGCAGGAAACATGTGAATTATCAACACATCCTCACTCCCAGGTCGGCCTATGTTGACGTTATGTCAAGTCCCCTGTGTCGGCGTTTTCCAACGCAAGGGGGGGGGCCTTAGCGTCCATTTTCACCTTCCCGGGATGTCCATATGCTTCTATGGACGCTCATGGAAGCACGGCATTCGTTTGTGTCGGCTGCCCTTAAAGGCAATATGAGCGTCCATTCTCATTGGATAACGGAGAATTGTACACCCGGAAGTAAGTATTCCCATTACTGTCGATTGATTTTACAGTGATATCTGCACTACTCATCGACTAAAAAACACCAGATTATCCTTGTTAATTACACAACATTGATTGGTTTAAATTGTGTGCAATGCTTTTGTATTTTTCCCCTTCGATTCGGGAGAAACAAATATTTTTTCGGAGTAAAGGATGACAGAAGACACTACACTACCCAGAATCCCCAGCTATCGTTTGGACTACACCATGTGCTCTGTTTGACATCACATGATCTTCACATTTCTCCCTGCAGAAAAAAAAAACATGGCCGAACTTCGTTTTATTCTCGGTGGAAAATGCCTATTTTAAAGTTAGTTTGGCCATTAAAATGCGTTTTGATGTCATTTGATGCGAGAAATATGAGTTGTTATTTCAGATTATGTGTGCAGTGGATGTACATGATCTTTAGTTTGCTAGTTATTATGAAGATTACTTCAGGAAATTGCGTCCATAACATTTTCATTGTTACCAAGGTGGTTGCTAGGGACGCTGCTATCGATATTATTTCTGTTATGTTGTGTAACTGTTTAATGGTGTTATCTTTATTGCTACCCCCTTCCCCGTCAATGTATAGTGTTGGTCCACAGTGCAAACATATTAGTTACAAAATCCGCATCTAAAGATAGCCTACGTTATTTTCCCCTGTGCAATTCCAGTCTCACATCTCAGAGCATATCGTCATTAACAAATACCGGAAACAGACCGAAAACATTTAAAAAAATAATAATAATACTTTATTCCGAGTGTGCTTGCTTTTCTCTTTGAAAGTCATCACATAGCGGCATTGTAATACATGGTTCGGCTGCATTAAATATTACATATCTGCCGTAGTTCTGTATTTATAGAGCCCTGATGAGAAGACTTCTAGACAAACATGAGGAACTGAAAACGTGACGTGGATCATAAATATATCAGCCATTAAACAACATCTTACATTTATTTTCACACAATACGTCTCCTTGCAGTATCAACACTAATTCGGCTGACTTTTATATTTGATCCAATTGGTAGATAGGCTGTATTTACACCATAAAGGTGCACGGCTGATATAAAGGGACACCTGGTGGTTAAAGCATGTTATTGAATTTCATTATTTTTATTATTAGATATTAATAGGATCCCTATAAAGTATATTCATTACTCGTTATTCTCTACTAATAGTTAATTAAAGACTGTATATAATGACTATTTTGCACATCCCTTTCAAGATTTTCTAAGGTTTATTGACATATCATATAGGCCTACACAACTGTGGTGTAGTTATGCATTGAATGAAAAACTTGGGTCGCAGGTTCCTCAATAGTGCATTACAAGACATCTATCAATATTTGTGCATACCTCCAGCAATGTTAACTATGTTGAAGCACTTATTTTAACTGATATTATACATAATGTATTATACTCTTATAAGATGTATGTAGATATTTCATCTCCGGCCTTGTCAGGTATTGAACAATCAATAAATAAAGAACACAGAATTGTTGAATATAAAACACAGAATTTGTGTGATTATACTAAATGATTTACAAATAAACACAACTGCATATTTAACTGTTACACATGCTGATGTAACGCAAATGTTCCAACTTGGGATCAATAAAGTATATCTTATCTTAAGCTGATCGATGGCTACTGCCATATTTGCAAAATGTGCCTCTGAACCTTGACAAGTGCATGTTTCAGGCTTATCAATTAATGTAATGTAATGTTATCAATTAACAACAGGGGTCACAAACATAAGACCAGCTGTTAAATAAAGATCTTCTGACCTTAGCTGGCATGTGTGTATATATATTAATGCTGCCTATTATGGGCACACGCAATTTTCACCCATTTATTAATTATATGTTTTAAATGTGAGTGTTTCCTGTCCCCTAAACCTCCAGGGATGTACACAGTTTAATACTGGCAACTTCTTATTATGGGAAATACGAAAACGTCTTTTAAAACTACAACTCCCAGTAGAGACGTGCCATAGATTGAGAACATGTTCCGAAACACACAATAGCCAGCATGTGTAGTTCTGGGGACGGGGTGGGGGAGGGGGGGACGCGGTGGACCCGTTCAAATCCAGTTTTGGACAGTCTTCCGTGGTTCCATCCCATTTCAAGTGCTGTTCGAGGCTCGGTAACGCTCGGAGCACACTCTCCAATCACAGAGCTTGAGGACTATCACGGGGTTTGTCAAACAGAGCACATGTTGTAGTAGTCCAAACGATAGCTGGGGATTCTGGGTAGTGTTGTGTCTTCTGCCATCCTTTACTCCGAAAAAATATTTGTTTCTCTGAATCGAAGGGGAAAAATACAAAAGCATTGCACACAATTTAAACCAATCAATGTTGTGTAATTAACAAGGATAATCTGGTGTTTTTTAGTCGATGAGTAGTGCAGATATCACTGTAAAATCAATCGACAGTACAATAGGCAGGGAATACTTACTTCCGGGTGTACAATTCTCCGTTATCCAATGAGAATGTACGCTCACATTGCCTTTAAGGGCAGCCGACACAAACGAATGCCGTGCTTCCATGAGGGTCCATAGAAGCATATGGACATCCCGGAAAGCTGAAAATGGACGCTAAGGCCCCCCCCCCCTTGCGTTGGAAAAAGCCGACACAGGGGACTTGACATAACGTCAACATAGTCCAACCTGGGAGTGAGGATGTGTTACATAATTTTAAACGAGATTTTATTGTAGATTGTACATTTTACTGATACCAATTGTATGATATTTACCTTGTTCATTAAAAATAAAAATATAAAATATATATATTTTTTTATATATATATTTTTTTTATATCCATCATCCATCCATCTTCTCCCGCTTATCCGTGGTCGGGTCGCGGGGGTAGCAGTTCCAGCAGAGAGCCCCAAACTTTCTTTTCCCTGGCGACATCAACCAGCTCTGACTGGGGGATCCCAAGGCGCTCCCAGGCCAGCGAAGAGATATAATCCCTCCACCTGGTCCTAGGTCTACCCCTTGGTCTCTTCCCAGCTGGACGTGGCTGGAACACCTCCCTAGGGAGGCGCCCAGGTGGCATCCTAACTAGGTGCCCGAACCACCTCAACTGGCTCCTTTCGACGCGAAGGAGGAGCGACTCAACTCCGGGTCCCTCCCTGATGACCGAACTTCTCACCTTATCCCTAAGGGAGACACCAGCCACCCTGCGGAGAAAACCCATCTCGGCCACTTGTATCCGCGATCTCGTTCTTTCGGTTTATATATATTTTTTTATTTTATATATTTTTTATTTTTTTATTTTTGTATGTGGGAAGAGGTGGGGTGGCGCCCCTAGCGCCCCTATGGGCCGGCCGCCACTGGTGGAGGGCAAAAGAGGCAGAAATGTAATTTTGGAACCCATTGACAAACATCTGACCCGGTAATGTTGGCTGCCGATTATCCTTATCGAAAGCCCCCTGTCGTGGACCCTTTGAACACCAAAATGTATGCATCAAATACACTTTTCAGCCTATTTAGTTAATGCACTAATTCTATTTGAGGTTTTTTAATAATGAATTTAGGGATACCGAAACAGAAAAAACAAGCGTCAAGCTCAATGAGGATTTTTTTTTTACAACCTGCTAACACCAAAAGGGTTTTTAGAAAGTGCTACCCTGTTTTTGTTCTCAAAAGGTAAACACTCCAGAAACTGCAGTTGTTGTATGAAGAACAATTTGATTGTGATTCTTTAACGTTTTGGCTTTCAGGGGTTGTGTAGCATTTGCCAAACAATGATGTTGTCCTTTTTCAACAAGTGTTGCTAGAGTTTACATTATCACATGTGTCACCGATGATTTTAGATGTCTGTCTGCGTTTGCAAAGAAGTGCTGCAGAGTGTAAATGCAAAGTGATCACTGGAGCATGGACTGAAATTTAAGTTTGGCTGTAGTGAAGGGAAACATTAAGTCTTACTCTGCACAGCAAACACAAAAAACTGCATTAAACATTACGGTCACATTGTAATTTGTACAGCCTGTTTTAGTATTGCTCATGACTCTAATGTAGGAGTGATGCAACCAGTGCGCGTGAAGCTCAGGAATCCAAATTAACTTTGAAGTGTACATTTGTGTAATGAGTTTTCTCGCACGCCAGGCAGTTAAATTGTGGGAACCGGTGGACAGAGCGAGACCATGCAGCCCATCAAGCTGTCTGAGGTGTGTCAGGCTGAACTGTTAGCCTGACTGCGGTTTTGTGACTGTATGGACTGGAGCTACAGCGTTACAACGCTACGACTCATTCTCAGTCACAAATTCATTACTATTGTGACTCGCTTTTATTGTTATTTTAGACTCTGTTTTTAGGTTAATAATATCATCTTATGACTTATGATCATAAAAGGTTATTGAAGACTGGACTTAAAGCAGAAGTCCTCAAAATCATTTAATTAACAACAGAGAGCAAGACAACATGTAACAGTGTTCATTTTGTTAACGCAGACTAAGCTGCTATGCTTATCGGCTACTTTTTTAACTTTCATTAAACACTTACTGTGACTTTATCAGCAAGTGATAATGTTCAAGAAAAATATTACAGGTGGTTTCAAAATCATAAAGTATGACTACAGCGACAGTACAGCTACGGTGTGTGTAGGAAGCAGGACCCAAATGCAGATTAAAGTGTCAAAAATAAATCCTTTATTTCAAGGCTAAACTATTCAAAAAGACAGAACATAACACTCACCGAAGACATAAACATAAACAGACAGAAAAACGGGCTTGGGCTGACAGCGGAGGACCCGGAAGGGGTCTCGGGCAGACGGCCCAGGGGCAAGGCAGAGATCAAGGATAGGGTCACGGGCGGACGGCCCGGGGGCAAGGCAGAGATCAAAAAGGGGAACTCGGGCGGACGGCCCGGGGGCAAGGCAGAGTTCAAGGAAGGGGTCTCGGGCGGACGGCCCGGGGGCAAGGCAGAGTTCAAAAAGGGGGACTCGGGCGGACGGCCCGGGGGCAAGGCAGAGTTCAGGGTGGGGCGAAGGCCAAACAGCTCCGGAGACCGGGCAGGACCCGGTGTTGGCCGAACAGGAACCGGAGCCGGTGGGACAGGCTTCGGCAGGATCCCCCACAGAAGAGGACCAGGAGTTGGCAGCACCCCCGGCAAGACAGATGATGGAGGAGCCTCCAACGGAACTGGACAAGGGGTTGGCAATACCCCTGGCAGGACAGGAGATGGCGGGGCCTCCAACGGGACAGGACAAAGGGTTGGCAGGACCCCCAGCGGAACCTCCAACGGTACAGCACATAGGGTTGGCAGGACCCCCGGCAGAAGAGCAGTCTGCGGGACCTCCAACGGCACAGGACATGGGGTTGGCAGGACCCCCGGCAGAAGAGTAGTCGGCGGGACCCCCAACGGGACAGGACATAGGGTTGGCAGGACCCCCGGCAGGAGAGTAGTCGGCGGGCCCCCCAACGGGACAGGACATAGGGTTGGCAGGACCCCCGGCAGGAGAGTAGTCGGCGGGACCCCAAACGGGACAGGACAAAGGGTTGGCAGGACCCCCAGCGGAACCTCCAACGGTACAGGACATAGGGTTGGCAGGACCCCCGGCAGAGGAGCAGTCTGCGGGACCTCCAACGGCACAGGACATGGGGTTGGCAGGACCCCCGGCAGAAGAGCAGTCTGCGGGACCTCCAACGGCACATGAGTAGGGACTTGAGTGGGAACTCGAGAGAGGGCTTGGGAGGGAACTCGAGAGGAAACTTGAGAGTTGACTTGAGAGGTGACTTGAAAGGAATCTCGAGAGGGAACTTGAACGGAGACTCGAGAGGTGACTAGAGAGGGAACTCGAGAGAGGGCTTGAGAAGGAACTGGAGGGGAGACTCGAGAGGGGACTCGAGAGGGGACTTGAAAGGTGACTAGAGAGGGGACTTGAGAAGGAACTGGAGAGGAGACTTGAGAGGGAACTTGTGTCGGTCGGTACGCCGACAGGACACGGGGAGCTGGCGTTGGCTGGAGAGCCAACAAGCGACGAGGTGCTGGAGTCGACCGGTACGCCGACAAGACTCGGGGAGCTGGTGTTGGCTGGAGAGCCAGCAGGAGACGAGGTACTGGAGTCGGCCGGTATGCCGACAGGACTCGGGGATCTGGCGTCGGCCGATGAGTCAACAGGTAACGAGGAGCCGGAGTCGGGACCATGACTGCTGGGGCCGGTACTTGAGCCGGAACCATGGCTGGAACTGGGGCCGGAACCATGGCTGCTGGGCCCAGGACTTGAGCCGGAATCATGGCTGCATGGGCCGGTTCTGGAGCCGGAAACATGGCTGTAATATCCAGTTCTGGAGCTGGAAACATGGCTGGAAGATCCCGAGCTGAAGCCTGGATCATGGCTGTGTGGGCCGGTTTTGGAGCCGGAATTGAAGCCGGAACCATGGCTGCTGAGGCCGGAACTTGGGCCGGAACCACAGCTGCCGGAGCCGGAACTGGGGCCGGAACCATGGCTCCTGGGGCCAGCACTGGGGCCGGAACCATGGCTGCTGGGGCCAGAACTGGGGCCGGGACCATGGCTGCTGGGGCCAGAACTGGGTCTGGAACCATGGCTGCTGGGGCCAGAACTGGGGCCGGAACCATGGCTGCTGGGGCCAGAACTGGGGCTGGAACCATGGCTGCTGGAGCCAGAACTGGGGCTGGAACCATGGCTGCTGGGGCCAGAACAGGGGCCGGAACCATGGCTGCTGGGGCCAGAACTGGGTCTGGAACCATGGCTGCTGGGGCCAGAACTGGGGCTGGAACCATGGCTGCTGGGGCCAGAACTGGGTCTGGAACCATGGCTGCTGGGGCCAGAACTGGGGCTGGAACCATGGCTGCTGGGGCCAGAACTGGGGCCGGAACCATGGCTGCTGGGGCCAGAACTGGGGCCGGAACCATGGCTGCTGGGGCCAGAACGGGGGTCGGAACCATGGCTGCTGGGGCCAGAACTGGGGCCGGGACCATGGCTGCTGGGGCCAGAACTGGGTCTGGAACCATGGCTGCTGGGGCCAGAACTGGGGCTGGAACCATGGCTGCTGGGGCCAGAACTGGGTCTGGAACCATGGCTGCTGGGGCCAGAACTGGGGCTGGAACCATGGCTGCTGGGGCCAGAACAGGGGCCGGAACCATGGCTGCTGGGAGCTGTACTGGAGCCCAAAGCATGGCCTCCGAGGCTAGGGCTGCTAGCCTGGACCTGCGACTCCTTCTCTGAAGAGCCTTTTGGAGGCTCCGTGGACCTCCAAAAGCCAGAGGAGTTCCAGAGAATGGCTCCTGGAGAGGAGCAGGAACTGGGGAAGAAGCAGAGGCCGACTCCAGACAGAACACACCGAGGCGTACGGCGCCAGGTTGGGAGTTGGGAGGCAGGGTGCTAGCATGCCCGGGGCTAGCAGGCCGGGAATCACACACCGAGAGGAAGTCCAAAATCCAGCCAGGTAAGAACTTCACTACCCCTGGCTTCTCCATAGCCATCTGGTGTGCCTCAGCCATAGCAGCCTCTCGCTGCTGAACCCTGACCGGTCCTAACTATCGATGAGCGCAGACAGACAAAGAAAAGGTAAAATCCAATAGTTCCTGCTCAAACGGATCTGCTGGGCCCATATCTCAGGTCGGTTCGTAATGTTACGGTGTGTGTAGGAAGCAGGACCCACATGCAGATTCAAGTGTCAAAAATAACTCCTTTATTTCAAGGCTAAACTATAAACAAAGACAGAACAGAACACTCACCGAAGACATAGTCAAAACACAAGACGAACCGCCAAAGCCAGACAGAAAAACCAGAACTTAAATACACACAAGACTAATTATACAAACAAGACACAGGTGAGGAGGGAGGAGAAAACACAGGGACACCAGGTGCACACAATCGGGTAATAAGACACACCAGGGAAACTAACGACAGGGAACCACAGACAGATCTAAAGACAAAACACAACGCAGACAGAAAACCACAGACAGATCTAGACAAGACAAAACACAACACAGACAGAAACAGGCAAGACAGGAGGTGAAGACCTTTCAAAATAAAACATGAAACAAAAGACAGAAAAAGACAAGACAAAATACAACACAGACAGATCTTGACAGGTACACAACAAATCCGGGTTGAAATCAGCAGCAGGAGAGCGAGTCAGCTGTTAGTTGTTGGTAAACGAATGTTCCATTGAGTAGCATTATGGTGCATTCATGCCCTCTTCATTAAACATTATTATATATTTAAAAATATCATGTGTAAAATTCAGTCTTGTAAAATGTAGTTTTTGGCGAAAAAGTTGGATTAAAAGCAGATGTTTTCACAGCAGTTTCAGATATTATTAGAATATTGTGTATGTTGAAGTACATGGAATATATCGTTTGTTTCACAGTTCATTTCAATCATTACATTTCACTGGTATTGACCATTAATTTTCTGGTATCATGTCACCCTGTGTCTAACCTCTAACTAGCATTTCTACTGGATGTGATTGGTTGTGGTCTGAAGTCTGTTCACCTGTACATAGCAAAGTTAAACCACAGGAGGCAAAACCACATTTTGTTCAGAGGGTGTTGAAGTACTCTTCACTGATAAATGTTTAAGTAACTAGCGCTTGTGTATCAGTTGTTTTCTGATTTTTTTCATGACAGTATCATAGTTTTTGTGAGAGACAAACAGAAAAGCTGTGAGTGTGTGCGGTCCTGCTAGTGTACTGCTTCAACACCCTGAACAGTGTAAAATGGCCCTCAGTGGAACAAGCCTCCACACTGCCTATCACTCCATTACCAGCCACGCCGCTTGACTCAGGCCAATGTGCAAAACAGCTGTGGAAAAGGCCTCATGCCTTTTCTTTAATAGAGTGTCCCCTTAGAAATGTTTTTCCAACTCACCCCATTTTTATCAGAAGTACAGAAATACCCGCCCACTTCTGTCATGTAAGATTGGTTCGCCTCCAAGTATGACATGATGGAGCTCATCTGGATTGAGTTAGGGTGGGGCACCCTGTGGAGATAGAGTGGACGGGAATGTCATTACTGAATCGATAAACCCTCGTTAGCAGCTTGGGCTCACAGTGTGCAACAAACACTCGACCCTCAGGATGCAGGTAGTGTTCACAGGGAGCCTCTGTACCATGACGGTGCTCCATTTTGCCTTCGGGAAGTGTCCACTTCCACCCCGCCCCCCGCTCCTGTTTCTTGTATGTTATATGTGTCACATGTTGCACACATTTCAACTCCATTAAAGTTCTCTCTGCTTCTTCCTGTAAAGCACAGATCATTGTAGCAAGGAGCAGCAGATTTGGTCATCTCCAGTATTTGGGGGTTATTAGCTAGATGACACACACACAATTACTCACAGCTATTATATATTTGGAACTGATTTGACTTTCTTTCAAAACTAATTTGAAATCTTTACTTACTGACTGCCCTAACGCCCGAATAATCCTTGAACATTTACAGTAACTTTCCTTTGTACAGTCCCAGCCTCCCCTGTCTGTCTGTGTTCACACACTAAACATGCTCTTCAGTCTCGTTCAACTCAGCCAATAGAAACAGCTCCCGAGCCATGTGCTGCAGTTTGTGTGCTAAGGTAATTCAGAGTAATTGGTTGCACATTACAGAAGCAAAATCTCTGATGAGAGTCTCAGTGTCAAGTAATGGGAAGCAACAGAGAGCAGTAAACAAAATATAAGCGAGGAGAAGTGATCAAAAGAAGACAACATTTGCTTGACAGGCTACGGTGAGCATTTTCCCGTAAAATCTGACAAATATAATCATGTCAGAGGAGATCAGTTGTGGTAACTCTATACACTACAACTTCATGTACAAATGTATGCAGCATTTTGTCTTCCTAGTATTTGACTGGATGTTATAAAGTGAAGGTTTATTGTTGTAATAACATATTGGGGAGTATATGAACCCATTTCTTATTTTCCTCTATATTTTATTTAACAGATTAGGAAATAGAAGCACCAGTGGTTCCTACTTTCAGCCAGTTAGTTGAGGTATTGTATTCGCTGCATAGAAAAGTGTAACATCTTTGGGATATTACCAGTCATCAAATTGTGCTGTCTTTCTCAGCTTTCAAAATATTTCTTTAATGACATTTATGTAAAATACACATTTTCAACTTTATTTAACAGGAAATGTATGCACGTAAGAGAAGGTTTACATGTATCAGATTTACAAGGCCGGTCCAGCCAGTATCTTTTTTCTTAGTGGTTTGTTGGTCAGTATTTTCCTGGTTCTTATTGATGCTGCATCTGGGATTTAATTATGAAAATATTTCCATTAAAAAAAAATGTAATCTCTCCAGCCAGGTGATGATTTCTCATAATTGGCCATAGTTCATTTGATTTACGTAATAAAAGGAGATTCGTGAGGAAACCTCATCCCTCAGCATCTTCTCCTATTTCAACCCTCTGTTGGCTATTTATTGCAGCTCTTAGTCCTTGTAACCATTTATGCAAGCAGACGTAAAAGCATAGCTGACATAGCTGACCTTTATTCTTAAGTCTTGTTTGATTACATGAGAACGGTTCTAATGAGAGACATCAGGCTTGTTTTTCAGTTGTTCTTTTGCATGTCGAACACTCGGGACCATCAGGCCCTCTCTCCCAGCCGGTCTTTGATGCCAGCGCAGAGCAATCAGACTAATTGGCCATGGCAACACTGATGAAACATTTCAGAAGGAGAGAAGGAGAAAAACACAGGCTTGGAAAACTGAATCAATATCATTAATCACAGACAGGAATCTGCTATTAATGGTGTCTGTTTTCTATTAGAGGCCGAACACAGACATTAGCACAGGGATGGGGATTATTTGGCCATTGCTGTGACCCAGGCTGCCTTCACAGAGACCAGACAGTAAAGTTCAAAGCAGAGCGTGCAGCAGAGTTCGCAGTTGTCATCAACCAAAAAACAAAACAGCCTCATCTCTATCCGTCAAGGTTACAGGGGATATTACAACACACACTTGCAGGTGCAACCGCAAAAATAAAGATTTGAATAACAAAGGGGTATAAATGCAATTTTATATCCGTAGTATGTATCAGGGGGAGATATGTGTCTTCTTCATAGGCTTTAGACACAGCAAAAGTTCTTTCTTTGAAGGGCAGACAATATCAAAACAGACATAATCATCCTCCTTTTAAACAAGGCTGTCTGGACAGCTGTGAGGGTTGCTGTTTGTTGTTTAACCGGGTCATTATAAGTTATGGCTTTGAGTCAGGACATTGAGTTGCACAAAGTCCACTGTGTATAGTGGCTTCAAGGGCTGATGTTGCAGATGGCAACCAACTGTGTATCCAAGCGTGTAGAGATCCATGGGGGGCATCAGGTGATTTAAAAATGCACGTGTTTGGTTTGTCCAGATGCTTACTTGGTCTGTCTGTTGTTCGTTCTAGAAAAGTGGACCTACCTCGGGTTGGCAATGATGCTACTACATCGATAAAAGTTAACCTAAACAGTGAGGTTGAGAAGCAGAAAACCAATGGAATGAACTCAGAGATGCTAAGAAGTTCTCTATAGCTGAGGGGAACCATACATTCTCTGGCATTTCATCACTACGAGCAACCGCTTTCACATACAAAAAGTCATATGATCCATTGTAAATATGAAAATATTGATTATAGCAGCTTTAATATCCTTTTACTGCTCTCACATTGAAAGTAATGATTTATGATATATGATTCCAATAAATAAGTACCAGGTCTTGTATAAGAGCATGGGCAAGAGTGTGAAAAAAGCAAAACTCATGAACATGAAAGATCCAGCACTGCTCTGAGCCAGCGTGGAACATGAAAGGCCCTTCACAAGCTGGTCGGGACTTTATGAGAACCCTGCAGACCAGTAAGCCAGCCTGGCCTCCAGTAACACACACACACACACACACACACACACACACACACACACACACACACACACACACACACACACACACACACACACACACACACACACACACACACACACACACACACACACACACACACACACACACACACACACACACACACACACACACACACACACACACACACACACACACACACACACACACACACACACACACACACACCCACCCCCCAACCAGTACATCAGTGGCCGTTCATCTACCAGAAAACAGACATTCCTCAACGAGCCTGCTTAACCAAAAAGAACTATGAGAAAACTACCTCAAGTGGAAAGTTTGTTATGCTAATGTGTTGAGGGACTGCAGGGGGAAGTGTCAAGAGTGAAGGTTGTATGGCTGCGAGGGCTAAATAGTTAGGCCGCCGTCCCAGCTCATGGCTTCAGCGCTGGTGCAGTGTTTGCTTGTTACTCGCCAGAGGGTAGGAAGAAGTAGTGGGGTACACAGGAGCAGAACCAAACCCCTCCTCCCTCTCAGTCACTTTCTCTTTTCCTCTCCTCCCATTGCAACCCCTGACTTTGATGTAGCGCTCCTGCTAATGCCATATTTTTCTTGGCTATTGAATCCGAATGGAAAGTACAATGTAACAAAGTCCTTGTTGCTGAAGTGCCTAGATTTAACTTTTTATGTGACTTTAAAGGATGGAGGGGCTATTTGGAGGTGACACTGGCACTCTAATTCCTCTGTAATCCCCAACTCAACACAGAGCTCTTTTGCAAATGAGAAGTCTCTTCCACACGCTATTTAATAAAGGAGCTCCCCTTTGTGTGGAGGTAGTGACATCACCACTACAAGACCTGTCCATTACCAGCCACCTGATGACATGCGGGTGAGTTGAATTTGTAGTCATGGAGATGGTAACACTGCTATATATACAATGCATGTCTCTGTCTGCAGGGAGGCTGTGGGATTTTACAATATAGTACAATTATTCGACTTAAATTGAGCACAAATGCATATATTCTACATTAGGGTGAATCTCCAAAACTATAACTGATGTCACCAAAAATCTGCTGAAGGAAAACACCAGAAGTGTAATTATTTTAAGCCTGATTTCAATTCAGGCCAGACGTTGAACAGTTGCTCATAATAATATTAACCTTACATGACTATCCAACAGAAACATATTTCGACTTGTTAAGTCATGTTACCCACCAATGAATCATCCACGCACATTAACAAGTATTTGTGCTCACACTTTTTTCGACAGTGATTACTTATGTTGTCAAATTCATAATAGTCTCTTGAATGACATGCCATAGTATGCGTTGGGCTCACTGTAGGTGTCGTCCAGTGTGTACAGTGGGAACTCCACGGACTGGATGAGGATTTACACTCTCGCTGAGCCCCAAGGGACCCCGACTACGGTTCTGTTTGGACCCGGGAGAATCTCTTTCCAGGCAGCTGTCGGTCTGGCCGGTGGCTCCTAACAGCAGTGGGACTGTAACACTGGATCCAATGCAGGGGAGACAAAGTCAGCTGCCAGGGTTTACATGACACTGCCAATGGAAAGATGGAGCGTTTAAAATACATCAGTGGAAAGACCTTCAATGAAACCAGCTTTCCCCTACTGATAAAAGAGGCTGTTGACAAAAAAAGCTCTTAGCACATACTGGCAAGTATTGGATGATCTGACTCACTCATTCATTTATACATTTCCAGTGGCATTGTTAATCAAAGTGATGGAAGGGCTTAATTTAGAATCCTCTGTCCTGGTAACGGTTATGTTTTATAACTTGTGTAAATTGCAGCTCATTCAGTCCACTTTGGTCCTGAAATGTGGAGTTTTGGGTTATTTCTCTTAATATTTATTAGAAAAGTTTGGATTGCAATAATATCTGGTACAGACATTCATGTTCCTCATAGGATGAATTGTATTAACTCTGGTAATTCTGCAACTTTTCATTTAGCACCATCAACAGGTGAAAACCTCAATTTGTAAAAAAACATTTATTTATGAGCAAATACCAGCAAAAAGTATTCCCTCAAATGTGCATTGTGTGTAGTGCTAATAAGCTAATGTGAGCTTGCTATAGAACACAATGTCGAACATTGTAAACATTAAGCCTGCTAAACATCAGAATGAAAGAAATGTCACTGTGAGCATGTTGGCATGTTGACATTAAACTCAAACCACTGCTGTGCCAGAGCCACTAGCATGGCTGTAGACTTTCTGTCTTCCAATTTCACCACCTCTATATTTTTTATACAAAACCTACCTGAATCTACCTGAATGCACTCTTTGTTTCCATGGGGAAAAAGTCTCAAAATGCAGAAACTGCTCAAAATGAAACAACAACTTGCCGTTTATAATGGCAACGAAGAGGTTTTTGTTGGTATTCATTTCAATCATCACCACTGGAACTTCAGGCGTGATCTGGAGTTGTAGAAATTGAGAGGACATTTCTTGCAATAACTTGCAAGACACATGGTTTATGTATTATTTTTCTATTTGTATAAGCACTGTAGTTGCAATGAAGTGTTCCTGCTGGCATATGCACTGATTTGAGTTGATTTATTCAGCTGCTTCTCCGTCTGTCTGTTCGCTGTCTGTCTATCTGCCTGTCTGCCTGCATTTCAAAGGTATGTATCAGATACAGCGGCCTGTCCAGGTTTCTTGGGGGTGCAGACAAGTTCAACAACATGTGCTATGACTACCAACCATCCCCCTGCGGCTCCAGACTGCATCTGTTACATTCCTCGCAAAATATGACAAAACCAACCTGATCTCCCAGAATGCGAGACTCCACCACGACTCCTTAACACTGCATTGCGTGGTGGAGTCACGCACTCTGCTACATTTACGTGTCGGCACCACGCAAAAAACCCCAATGTAAAGTGAATGAGGCTCTTTTGTCGTGGTGCGCACACGCATTTCTACAACGTCCCGCAGTGAGCTTTTATTCTATAAAACGTTTTTAAAATCTACTTTATAGCTTGTAGTAACTAACGGGAGGCTTCTTTTATTTTATTTGTATTCATAATAATTTAAATTTTTCGTCAGAATGTAAAAATTACATTAGTTACGAATTTTTGTTCTCAAAATACAGTGCATTGTGTGTAATACAACTGTGATTTCTATTAAATTAGTTAGTTTTTAAGGAAGGCCAGAGCTTCAGCTGTGTCAAATAGATTGTTCCCTTCAGTTAACGTTATTTAAAAGATAATGATCATGTCCCCTTTATTGTATTACGAGCGTCCATTCCCATTGGATACCGGAGAATTTTACACCCGGGAGTAAGTATTCTCCTTACTGTCGATTGATTTTACAGTGATATCTGAACTACTCATCAACTCAAAAACACCAAATTATCCTTGTTAATTACACAACATTGATTGGTTTGAATTGTGTACAATGCTTTTGTATGTTTCCCCTTCGATTCGGAGAAACGAATATTTTTTCGGAGTTTTTGGATGGCAGAAGACACTACACTACCCAGAATCCTCAGCTATCGTTTGGGACTACGCCATGTGCTTAGCTTGACAAACCCCGTGATCAGTCCTCAAGCTCTGTGATTGGATGACCTCCAACTGCATTCCATATAAAAAAAAACGTTTCGTAAAAGATAAAATCATACTTTATTCAGCAGTGCTTACTTTACTCTTTGAAAGTCATCACATGAATGCATTGTAATAAATGGTTTGGCGGCATTAAATATTACACATCTATCGTAGTTCTTTATATATCTACAGAGATCGGGCATCAGAATACACCGGAAACTATTCTTTTACCGTTCTGTTTTAATTTCACAATAAACTTAGTAGTAATAATCTGTTTTGATATTATTGTTTTTTATTAACTACTAGACCGCTGGGTCATGTTAAGACCATATTTTCTGTGTTGCTGTGGGGTTTTTCCATCGCTTTTGTGTTACAAATATCAAAACAATAACAAAATATATCCGTCGTAAACTAAACCAGAAACAGCAGTATATTTTATTTTGTTAACACTAAACTTGACAGCTTTTTAACCCAAACCACCTACTGGTTAAAGCACGTTATTACACATTTGGAGTAATTGCAATGCAGGTAGATTATGTTGCTTTTTAACGACTGTTTAAAATGCCTTTTTATTAATGTCTTTCATATTTGTAAAGCACTTTTGAATGTGTTATATTTGATGAAAACATTTAAATATTAAGAGTACATACAAAATAGTGGGAAAGTAGAAGGTCAATGATATAAATATAGAATAGAAAATATCAAGAAGATACTGTAAATAATATCTACAATAAAACAGTTTAGTGCCTGATAGGAGGATGTGCAAAACAGACAAACTAATAAGGCTTTATTTAAACATTAAAGAATACTTTAGGCTAAGGTCTTCTTTTAAATAAGAAAAAAGCTTTGGGGGTATCTATCTACAGATACATATTAAGCCTGACAAAGTACATAACGTCTAATATATTGCATGGTTTGTTTTGGAACTTGACAATCAACTTTCCTGCAATGTTAACTATGTTGAAGCACTTATTTTAACCAATATTATACTTTCGCGTCGGGCCGAACCACGCCCCTTAGCTGTGATATAATGAGCATATACCACGGCCTGTCGTGAGCTATTGCTTTTATAAAACGGTTACCAAGTGTGGCAATATGGGAAAAAAATACACACTCTAATTTAAATAGTTTTTATTCGTAAATAATGATGTTCAAAATAAAATAGTCCCTCCGTTGCCTTCTGCTTGAAACAGCTAGCGAACATTAGACAGAGAGCGTTGATCCATTATTTGGCTATTTATTTACATTCATTTGTATGTTGCCGTTTATTGTGCAGCCACTGAAAACCTGTCCAGCACCAGTAGCATGGCTTACGTGGTTACTTGTTGAGGTTGTTCTAGGCTGTTGCGTGGTGAGAATATTGCTCCACTTTCTCCGGTCCCCGAGATTCGGCTTACAGTAGCTCGAGAGAGAGCTTTCGCACCTGTGGCCACTAATTTCTCTGCTTTGTTTCAAGACCCGCATCAGAAAGCTTTTGAATGGTGCTACTTTTTCAGTTGGTCTACCTGCTCTTCACGTAGCTCTGCATGTCGTCGTTTAGGTGCTTTTTTTTTTTCTGGGGATAGGCACTCCTCAATCCACTCTTCCATAGTAAGACCCCCCCGGAGGTCCAAGTTAATCTTAAATGTTTCCATCTTATGCTTTGTAAGTTTGTTCCGTAACGGAAGAAATGTAAATATATTTATAAAACTGACAAGTCAAATCAAGCAATCTGATTGGCAGATAGTGTTTTTGCGGACCTCTTTGATTACAGATTTGAAAACATCGTTGCTTGCTTTAAAAGTAGCATAACTCATTATGTCAAACCATGGAAAGTATCTAGATATCCCTGCCCTAATGCCAAAGGAACTGCCCACTGTATGTTTTGCCGTTTGATGTCTATGTCTGGACCGCTGCGTAAAAAGGAGGGTTTCTGCCCCGTTACTTCTCCGCTGCTTTCTTGTTCCAGTATGAAAAGCAAACTGCTTCAGCCCAACGGTATACTGTTTTTCTCAGACGCGGAGGGATACTGACTTGATGTGAAAAGTAACTTACAATTCTACCCGTGGTATACGCTCAGTATATCACGGCTAAGAACCAATCAGATTGCTTGATTTGACTTGTCCGTTTTATAAATATTTATTATACTCTTATAAGATATTAGATAGAATAATACATGTGCAGAATATGACAGTTTAATGGTGGAGGTATACACATATTGATAGATGTCTTGTAATGCACTGTTGAGGAACCTGTGACCCAAGTTTTGCATTCATTGCATAACTACACCGTAGTTGTGTATATGATATGTCAATAAACCTTAGAAAATCTTGAAATCTTGAAAGGGATGTGCAAAATATCAATTATATACAGTCTTTAATGAACGATTAGAGAATAACGAGTAATGAATATGCTTTATACGGATCTGCAGATAAATATGTAGTCTTCTCAAGCACCAACTATCAAATATCTTGCCTGATTGTTGGCACTTGACAATCACCTTCACTGAATTTTACTCAGGTGTAACTAAAGTCTGATTTAAGGGTTGTTTATATTTCACATCATTAATCCAAATCTGTAAAGTAAATGTAGTGGAGTAAAAACACCACGTTAACCTTAAAGAAAGCCCTCAGGATTATAAAAGACCCCCATCACCCCAGCCACAAACTGTTCTGTCTGCTGCCGTCTGGCAGGCGGTACCGCAGCATCCTGACTAAAACCACCAGACTCAGGGACAGCTTCATCCCACAGGCCAGAAGACTATTAAACACCTGAACTTAGAAACAACATCCATAACATTCATCTGGCTGCTACTTAGAAATTATTTATCTAATATCATATTCACAATGTAGTGACTGCTTTTTTGTCTTTTTTTTTCTTAGTTATGTTCTCTTTTATATTTGTGTGTTATGTGTTATGTGTAACGTTGCTGCCTTCTTGGCCAGGTCAGCATTGAAAATGAGATTGTATCTCAATGCTTTTATCATGGTTAAATAAAGGTTAAATACAAATAAAAAAGATTCCAATCACTTGTATAGACTCTTATTGCACTATTTTACTATTTTTTCTGTGTCTGTTTTATTGTGTTGCACTGTTGGAGGAGCCTGCGACCTAGGGGGGGGGGGGGCTATTTGTTTTGAATAGTGTGCCGTCGATGGGTTTCATTCCATTTCAAGGTGCTTTTTGACGCTCCGTGTAAACTTCGCGCACTGCCACTCCAACATCCAATCAAAGAGCTTGAGGACTGATCACGGGGTTTGTCAAGCTAAGCACATGGTGTAGTCCCAAACGATAGCTGAGGATTCTGAGTATTGTAGTGTCTTCTGCCATCCAAAAACTCCGAAAAAATATTCGTTTCTCCGAATCGAAGGGGAAAAATACAAAAGCATTGTACACAATTTAAACCAATCAATGTTGTGTAATTAACAAGGATAATTTGGTGTTTTTGAGTTGATGAGTAGTTCAGATATCACTGTAAAATCAATCCACAGTAAGGAGAATACTTACTTCCGGGTGTAAAATTCTCCGTTATCCAATGGGAATGGACGCTCGTAATACAATAAAGGGGACATGATCATTATCTTTTAAATAACGTTAACTAAAGAGAACAATCTATTTGCCCCAGCTGAAGCTCTGGCCTTCCTTAAAAACTAACTAATTTAATAAAAATCACAGTTGTATTACACACAATGCACTGTTTTTTGAGAACAAAAATTCGTAACTAATATATGAAAAATAAAAATTATTATGAATACAAATAAAATAAAAGAAGCCTCCCGTGAGTTACTACAAGCTATATAGTAGATTTTAAAAACGTTTTATAGAATAAAAGCTCACTGCGGGACGTTGTAGAAATGCGTGTGTGCACCACGACAAAAGAGCCTCATTCACTTTACATTGGTTTTTTTTGCGTGGTGCCGACACGTAAATGTAGCAGAATGCGTGACTCCACCACGCAATGCAGTGTTAAGGAGTCGTGGTGGAGATCCGCCTCCTTGCTGCGGTCTGCAGCCAGACTCTATTGAAACAAACGGGGTGAATGTGTTTTTTGCAACCTGATCTCCCAGAATGCGTGACTCCACCACGCAATGCAGTGTTAAGGAGTCGTGGTGGAGTCTCGCATTCTGGGAGATCAGGTTGCAAAAAACACATTCACCCCGTTTGTTTCAATAGAGTCTGGCTGCAGACCGCAGCAAGGAGGCGGATCGTATAGGGGCGGATCGTATAGGGGCGGATCCTATAGTGAACGACGGGAGCCGGCTCTCGCCCGCGAACGAGCCGTTTTTTGTTTTGTTTTTGCGGAGGGATCTAGATCGGCATGAAGGCACATTATGCAATGTGCAATGTGGACATTATTCTGCTTATTACACATGGCCACATTCTCAACAAAGTAACGACATGACTCCCAATAATAATTGAAATGCTTTTATGGATTTAGAAAAATATTTTATTATTATTATTATTATTTATAAAAAAAAATGTAAATGTTGGACTTAAATGCATCAATCTGGTGCACTTTGAGGGGGAAATAAAGAGACAACACTCATATGAAACAGAACTGTATACATTTAAATAATCATAAAATCATAAGAACATGGCCATAACCAATAACATACCATATCCAATATGAAAAACATTGAAACTTGTTTATTTATTTGTTTTTGGTTCATTTATAGTTGTGAGTGTGTCTGGGCTCCTGAACCAGCCTTTCCCGTCTCCCCGTCTCCCCCCTGCTCCTCTTTGAGGCAGCAGCAAAGACTAGTTTTAGCTCTCAACAAGTTTTTAAAGTGTATCTTACCTTTTTTCAGCTAGATAACATTTTTTTTTTATTATTCATGCATATTTTACTAATCACTCCCCCCTCAAATGGAAATATGTGTTTTCATAAATGGTGACCAAACCGTTTGAGACCCACAGAGAACTTAGACTAAGTTAAACACTCAGAGTCCTTTACCTCACCTAAGCTGTAGTTATCAGTCTCTCAGTCTGACAGCAGAGGACTCTCCCCCCACCTTGTTGACAGCTCATTATATCCGTTAGCGCAGCTAGCACCAGATGCTAACAACAACAATACACGTAACCGGTGCGCGCGCTTTCTCTCTCACTCGCGCCACACATACACACCCTCCCGAGCTTGAATGACACACAGAGACCAATCGAGGGTGTGATCTGTATGAAAGTGGCCATGTCGGCAGGCCACATCATGTAGACAGCCAGTCAGCCTCTGTGAGGCAGAGTCAGCCCCACATTTGCGCAGCGTTGCGTTCACAAAGTATACATAAAAAAAAAAATTCCTCAGGCCAGCAGGCCACTTAACAGGCCAGGCCATCGGGAAAACTCCCGGTCCTCCCGATGGCCAGTCCGGGCCTGATTTAAATTGACATGCATCCGCTAAGAAAAGTAGTCCGTTGTTACTGTTTGAACCAACGGCAGGAACTGCTTCTATAGTGTTTTTGAGGAGCTTTTTGATTACAGATTTGAAAACATCGTTGCTTGCTTTGCCGTTTGATGTCTATGTCTGGACCGCTGCGTAAAAAGGAGGGTTTCTGCCCCATTACTTCTCTTCTTACTTCTATAAGAATAAAACACGGAGGACGGAGATATCTTTTTGTCCCCCTCTTCTCCCCGCTGCAGCCTAGCAGCTGATCTCAAAGCACGCTCCCCTCTCCTGCAGGGAGAAAAACTATATTTATATACTTTATATAGGTTGATACAGTAGCCCCTTTTTTTTAAAATAGTTTTTATAGGTGTTGCTATCTGTTTTGTGTAGCGTGGTTCTACAAGCAAGTCAATGCATTCATTGGGTGGTATCAGAGAGTTACACGGGTCTGTAAATGCAATGAAAACAATTGGCCACAGCAAATAATTTGTAATTTTTACTTTTGAATACTTCAACACAAAGGATGTATTGAATAATTTAAGTGATATATGTGTACACATATACATCATTCATTAGTCAAAACAGGGCTACATTTGATTTAATTAAAAGGTATAATATGTGGTAAACTGAAGAGCCCTTTGGGAGCCGAAAGAGCCGGCTCTTCTTGGTGAGCCGAGCCAAATGATCCGGCTCACCAAGAAGAGCCGGTGTCAGTACCAGGGCTGAAGTCGAATAGTCCATTTAGCTCAGGAACCTTCCTAAAGGAGTGAAATGACCCGGAAGTCCCTCAGTGGCAGCCATGATAAGTGCCGTTCGAATTCTCTAGAATGATGAGAATGATAGGAAAGGAGGTTTCAAACTTCCTTTATAACCTCCTTTAGCTTAGGAACCACTGGACCTCCCTAACCGACAGGAGAAGCGACAATGCTGCCCCACAATGCCTTGCAGCCGCAGCATTTGCCGTCACTCAACAGTCGGCCGTTCACGGAAACAACCGATTATGACCGATAAATGATATCATGAAAGTTACGGTGCTTATTAAGCATTTTAAAACATAGGTGGTAAGTTGCCAAAGTGCTTTGTTTTGAACGTTCATCAGTATTATAATCAAAAAGAGAAATATGAACGTTAGTTTTTACTGAAATTATCAAATAAAGTCAACATTTCAGTCTTTACTGAGCTGTGTGGAGTTTGTTCAACTTTTAAAAGATGTTTGAATGGTGATATACACAGTGATAGATGTTAAGGACTAACGTTTATAATAAATACATCTGTATTGATTTTAAGATCTTTAGTTCATACAATCATACGTATTGGGATCATTTGTATTAATGTGGACCGGAGGGAGAGGGTGACGAGCATACATTTCACTTTCCTTTTTTATTTCAATTCCAACTTTGGTCATGAAGAATATGTTTCTCTGTTGTCCACGTTCATAAAGCAAAGCAGCAGCATCAGAGCACGGTGCAGAGTCTCTAGATGAGTTTACAGTAGTCCCTCGTTCTTATTAAACATCCATGTTGTAGTCCGCTGTATAGAAAACTGTAGTTTCCATGGTTTCCCCACAGCAGCAGACGCACATTCATGACGTCCGCTGGCGCATCATAAACACGTCGGATAGTGAAAGTGCATTCGGATTCTCTAAAGTACCGCAGTCTCTTCTCCTAAGTCCTTTTGAATTCTCCTGTCCACTATCCCTTAACCCCGTGACGTTTCACTCAGAGGTCAAGGAATAGACGATAGGGTTAGAACCTAGGAGCTGATCTTTGGACTATTCGACTGCAGCCCGGAATTCCCATCACTAGAACGAATGACTTCTTCTGCGAGGATTTATAAAAGCAGCTGGAATCCCTTACTGCCACCTACAGTATGTATTTCTGCTGAGTGTCATTATTCTATTGGATGAAAAAAGTTAGGAAACGCCCCTATACGATCCGCCCCTATACGATCCGCCTCCTTAGGCGCATTCACACTGCGGTACTTTTCCCACAAAGGTTCATGCGAACTTAGTTCATGCAAACTCTTTAGTTCACACCGGAAAAAGTCCCTGGGGGTGGATTAGGCAAATGAAGCCGCTGACGTCACTTCTTCTTCTTCTGCTTTGGGTTTACTGGCAGGCCGCAAACCACTTCACGGCGTATACTGCCGCCCAAAGTCCCCGGCCGGAAGTTCCCGGAGTTGGGGACTGGCTTCAGTAGAAGCTGCCGGGACTCCCAGCAGCTTCTACTGAAGCCTTCCGAGTAAATCGCCAGAACGCCGACACCTCCTCATCTCCACCGCTCCCATGTTTTATTTTGTGTTGCCATAAGTTAGTCTCTCTGCGTTTCTGCGCTGGGCTAATGCTAATAATGCTAATGCGAGGATAATAAAATGGCGGCTTCACAAAACTTTTTGGGAGTTTTACGGGGCGTGGTTTGCAATCCGCCCAGCCAATCAGAAATATAGCTCTTTTCTCACAAAAGAGCCGCTCGAAAGTCCCTGCTCTCTAGTGCGGCTTTCACACCAGCGCTTTTCAGTTTCTAGCTCCGAGCGGGAGCTTTTCTGCTTCAGCTCCGGTTTCCCTTTTCAGCTCCCGCTCTGTGCACACCGCCCACTGGCGCCCCAGAGCTGCCCTTGCTGCGTCATGACGTCACCGTTTACATCGCTGATTTGTTTTGCCACCCAACGGCAGCTCACAACAACAACAACTGCGTCGGGTCGATGATCGTGTTGCTTTTAATCACACGAAGCCAGAATAAATTGAATAACGACTTCTCCAACCTTATACTTTTCTCCAGAGTGCCGTGGTTCATTGTTTATTAATGTGTTTCTGCAGCATTTACCGACCGCTGCAGTGCTGGCTGCTCTTCCACGGGAGTTTATTCTCCCGTTAGCTCCCGGTTAGCTCACACTGCAGCGGCCGCTCTAAAGTATTCACTGTCCGACTCACACAAGCAGCTGATGCATATCCCCAGTTCCCCTTAGCCTAAGTGAATGTGTGTCAGTCTGAATTGACGCTGTTTGGTATCACAACGCTGTTATGAAAGTTTCTCTGGTATAAAACGGGTGATGTTGGCATAGCAACCGAAGCTAAACTGACTACTTGCATCCGATAGCTGCAATAATACAAAACAACACGTCTGCCTCTCTCCACAATGATCAATAACAGTGAACGGATGGTCAAAGTAAGGCACAAATAAACAGAATCACACGAAGCCTGGTTAGTGTTGCCTGACTTTATAAAGTGTGTTTATAGGCACTACTGCTTGTAGGCAGGCATAACAGTCGACCCATGGGAGGTGGGTTTAGTTTCCTGCACGCCTCGACGTAAGAGAGACGTAAGCGACGTCACCTCTTAGCTCCAAAGCTCTTGCCTCTGGACCGACAATTTTTTGGAGCTGGAAATGAAGCGGATTCCGGAGCTAAGAGCCGGCGCAGCTCCGGTGTGAACTGGAAAACCCGGCGCTTTTCAGGCTCTAGCTCCGAGCCGGAGCTGAAAAGGCGCTGGTGTGAAAGGGGCATAGCAGGGACTTTCGAGGGGGTAAAAAGGTTCGCATGAACTAATTTTAGTACAGGCTCTTTTTGGTGTGAACGCGATAAAAGAGTTCTCATGAACTAAATTCGCATGAACCTTTGTGGGAAATGTACCGCAGTGTGAATGCGCCTCTTGCTGCGGTCTGCAGCCAGACCCATCTCGTTTGTTTTGGTAACCCCGAGCATACATTTTTTGCTTATTTACTGTGGTTTACAACTCTAGGCTACCTTTTCTCCCAGTGCTAACGCTGACTGGATCCTAACTCAATAAGCCAATTTCAACCCCCATACACTTTCTATTAGCTCCTTATAGCTGGATCTTTCTTTGTCAGCACCCCCCACATTCACGTATCTCCTTAATCTCTTCTACCTATGCTTTGTTTACCCTCCTGTCTGCTGCTCCTTGCCCTCATTACTCCCCAGCCATCTTTTTCTCCATCTCCTCCCACATTCACCTTTCTCTGTTCTATTTATTGCACTCTCTCCGTCTGCCTCTCCTCCTCTGTGTGTTACATTGGAGCATGGAAACAGATTCCCTTAAGTACCTGCTCTGGAATCTCCTCCGCGATGATAACTCCAGACCCTTTCCATGCAGACCTGGGAAAACAGTCAACCCCAAAACTCACATTTTCAGACGGGAAAAGAAAAAAAAACAAAGTTTTTGCAACCTTTGAAATGTAAATTATTGTCACTGGTGGGGTTACCTCTTTTTCTCGAGGCATTCTTCCGAATATTTATGAGCATGTAATGTTGGAAAGCATTCATTTGTGTACGGTTCAAACAGGGTGCTCGTAAATTACCGTAAACTACCATAGCAGGAGACAGATGAGCTGTTGTCACCATAGATGTTCTGTATGCCACATTACTGCTCTGTCAGAGCTCGGTTATTTGCGGACCTGGCTCTTATAGTTGTGCACATCTGGTGCCAGAGTGCTAACACTTGGCTTAACCTCACAACTCCGGGGCCATGTCCTCAGGTGAGGGTGAGCTCTGCAATATACTGACACAGAGACGACCATCAAAGGAAGGACAGGTACAACAAAGAAAAATGTTGATAATTGCCAAATGCATTTTTCTTTATCATTTCTAAAACCTGCTTCTTTTTTGGACATTCTGCCACCGACACCATCACCTTATTTCAATGTATAGTCAATGATTTTTAAGACAACTGATGTTTTAATGGACCCAAGTAAGTGGAATAACAAAGCACTTTTATTAAGACTTCCACTTTATGATGCAATTTCAATATGTGTGTGTGTATGAATTGTACGTTTTACTGGGTATAGTGAGTGTTCTTTTAATCTTATTTGCCAAAGACAAATTTCCCCTATATGTAAATGTATGGGTAAGAAAATCATTCTGAATCTGAAAACATCATTCTTAAAGTGTTTGTATGCTTAAATAGTTCCAATTCATTAATCAGGACTGACTGATATATAGCTGCTATTCTCTGTGTGTATAGGCACATATGAGTGTTTTCATGGGGATGGGTCACAGGCACCCATGGTGGAAGAAGACCGAATTGATCCCATGTGAACCTGAAATGGTTGCATCATAAGGACTGGATCATCAGAACCCAATGAGGCCTCCCCTGTCTAACTCCGTCTATTCCCCGCTGCACCATCATCAGTGAGTAATCTGTTTTCTGAGGCAGTATGGGAAAAAAGGGATGTCCAAATATTCCAGTTATTGCTGTTCTCACTGCCTGCTCTGTCTCCGCTGAGTTTGATATAAGAAATTCATATCCTGCAGCAAAACAACCAAAGGGGGGTGGGGCGGTTTGTACTCATCAGTGAAACATTTCCTTGTGTGTGGTTTTGTGTATGTTGTGACTGTGTCTGTGTTTCATGGAAAGATTAGCGTCCTTGAGGGACACTGGAAGCTGGCGTACAATACAAGGCAAACAAGCTTCTAAACCTGTGAGATGATAGACTTTCCAGCTGCCCTCTGTGTCCAGTTGCTGCACTCTTTCCTTTCCCCAGCCTCTATTTGTATCTCACCAATGGCACTTAACAACCACTTCCTTTTCACTCAGCAAAATAACACATATTGATACAACCAATCGTATTTATGGAAAGTCATTCTGAGGTGATGAAATGTAGTCTAAGTGAAAGCGTTGCCTTTTGTTCTCACTATCTCCGAGGAGAAAAAGGGTTATCTCCAGATCAGATTTTCCATGAGTTATTTTCAGCAGCGAAGAGGAGGTTACGTTTAGACAGACCACAGGCAGTATTTTAGCTTTCAAAAGGGCCCTTGATGTTCCACTCCAAATATTATCATGTGGTTAGACACAATGTATTATTTTATCACTTGGCAAAATGCAATTAATCTGTTTGACGACAAGCGCGGATCAAGAACAATGATCCTGATGAAGTACGTTTTCAGTTTAGATCCTGTCAGCAACAGGGAAAGAAAAGAGCTCCACGTAGGTTGTCAAGGCAGCATGTGATACAGAAATCACCCATGTGTGCGTGACAAGCAGACAGCATAACACAATGCCTTTATTAAAACGCGTACAGCATTGGCCATTGAAATTTCCATGATTGTTGAAGACACACAGGTCTCCACCCTTGAGCAGATTTATTTTCACACATGCTGGGTGAGGTGTCTGCAATTCCTCCCTGCCCTGTCATTGTTTGTTCTGCTGTTAAGTGTGAATATGAGCAGAGTCCAGGCAGAAATATAGTCTTGTTTAAGGGCTTCTCCTGCTCCGCTGAGTGCCGTTTGCTGATGTCACACTAACCCAACAGCTTTCCAGACGTCTGTGCTCTGCCGTGTTCATCAGTGGGGTGAGAACCAGACCTTGAGGCTCTGCAGTCTGCCTCAGTCAGAACATTTGGCTGTATGACGTATTAAAAAAAAAAGCATAAAAAGGCATGCATTATTCTCCCTGATTCCAACATGACTTATTCATACATGAATATTGCACCAAAACAAGTTTCTAGATGTCAGTGAAACGCATTGGTGTTAATAGGTTAATGGTCTAATGCATTAAGTCTTTTTCTGTGTTGTGTTAAGTTAAATTGCAAAAGACGTGTGTGACCATGTTCTGTGAAGTCATAGCTGTGTTTTCTTGTACTGGTCTGTCTCTCTAATTACTCCTGTGCTCATTTCTGATTTTTGCACACATACCTTTTGTCTAAATGTGGGCAACCGCTGAACAGCGACTCTTTGATCACCTGGACGCACACCAATGACAATGTTAAGATGAATGCAGACTTTCCAATATGTGCACCATATTGACTTCAAACGGATACACACATTATGAATTATACCGTCCAGACATTGAGGCATGCAGGGAATGAAATGGAAATCAATGTTTTACGGTGTTGAAAAAATAAATAAATGGAGACACACTTACAGTCTGCAAAACAAATAATACCTCTATTCCTCTCCCTCACACACACACACCTCCCAAATTAATCACCCTCCCAAGTGCTTAGCATCATCAGCATTCCCTGAAGCCGTGCACAACTGCATGACATGAGAGTCTCAGGGGTCAAATGAAATGCACACTCTAAGTGCCACCTCATCTTCAAGGCATAACAGCGAGCAGCAGCTCAAGAGCAAACTCAAATAACACCGGATTGCATCTGCCATTGTGCTCCTCTCGTCGGATGACACGCCTGCATGGCGGCACATTGTGAACCTGGGTCCTTTGGCACTTTTCTGCCGCCACGCATGACTTCTCCTCAAACGGGCTCTCCTCCAGCCCCTACTGTCTGTTTATGTACTACCAGGGCGGCATGGAAGGCACCTCACACACACCTCTGAGACCAGGAGTCTGCCTCAAACTGCTGATATTAGTCGTTTGTGTTTTACTTTTACACGGGAGTAAATGTTTTGATTAAAAATGTTGCTAGTCACAATGGCTTTGTAGTGGAGGGGGTTTGCTGCCGTGCTGATGGATGGATGGCCGCTCCCTGCCTCCAGTGAGCGGTTGAATGAGAGGGGAGCTGTCATCACTCCGCTGCCGACACTGTTGCCTGTAGAGAGGGGAAGACAGAGGGGGGCTGGGGGGTCACAGAGAGAAGGAATTGGATGGAGAGCCAGCGACATACGATGTGTTGAAGTGGGAGAAGATGTCAGGGAAAGGAGCAGGCCTGGAGAATAAGAAGCAGGAACATGTGTGATGGAAGAGAGGAGGTCAGTGTTGGGTGCAGCTCACCTCACACCCCTATCCCAGAAGGCACTGCAGAGGGAGTCTGCATTGCGTAAAGGGGGGAGAGCAGGTGGTACTGTGAAGCACGCAAAGCCTCTCTACGACGTCTGTGATCAACTCTCCTGTTGGGCTGTGAGAGTCCACGCTTAAATGCTTCTGTGACTCTGGGGTCTCATGACCAGTTTCACGGCATACAGTAATGGGGAGACTATTACAGCGGTTGTTACGTCAGAGGATGACCGCATGTTAGAAATGTTCAGAACAAAAGGAAGCAGTGCCTTTCTCAAGGGATGGCCAAGGAGTTAATGGTATATATTAAATATTAGATGCACTCTCATTATAAACAGACATCAGTGCTTATAATGACATCAGCCATGTTGGTCTTCCCGGCATAGGATTAGTTATTTTTTTGTCTTACAAAGACAACTGTGAACGATAAAAACACCAGTCTGTGTTGTAACCAGTCTAATTACCAGTCTAATTGGACACCTTGATGTTCAAACAATCAACAATGTACTTTTTACAGTATTACGGCTTCTACAGATGACATTTTTTAATGGATTTTTTGTCAAAGCACTTAAGATATTCATTGCTATCGGGATGTTAAGAGCATTCCATGGAATATAACAAAAAGTGTATCTCGAGCCGGTTTCTGAAACTTACCTACCCCCCTTTAACCTAACACTTGACTTTAACCTATTAATGTTCACATTCAAGATTCTCCGAAAGGCAATTTTAAAAGGTGTGTTGTAACCGATAGGATGATATGGCTGCAAGGATGCAAGTTATTGGTCTCACAGTGCCTCCCATTGGTGACTGCTGCAAAGTGCATGGGCTGTTGATGCTGTTTTGCCACAAAATGTGTTAAAGTTCATTTTAATTGAACACAGACATTAACCAAGATATTAAATAGTGCACGTAGATGCTTTGTAATATCTTTTGTTCAAAGTTTTTCTTAGTTTGCCACTATAATCCTTATTGAATTAAAAGTAGTGTGATATAATTGGGTAGTCGGTGATAGTTTGACATTAAAGACCATAACAAACCCATGAGACAGGACAACCTAACACGGGAATTCCAGCTAATTCCAGTGAAATAATTTGCAGCTCAGCCAGAGTAAGACGTTGTTGGTAAATGTCTAACAGAGTGAGAGAACTGGCATATGTCACTATCTGGAGGGAGCGTCTTGTTATAAACCTCAAATGGCACTGAGCAAACAAACTTTTTTTCTCTTTAACAGTACATGTAATCAATCGTTCCTTTACCATTATTAGCTTCAGTGTTTAGGGGAGGGGGCTATAATACAGGAGAGGCATGGGTCATGGGGGGGGGGGGGGGGGGGACCTGACACCCTACAGACAGTAACACACAATCCTTTTTACCTCCTCTGTGAACACCTACAGCATCCATCACGACTTCCAGAGCGTTCTGAGCAAAGAGGCTCATAAGGCAACCAGTGGGACGGCAGCCGCTACCCACAATACACACCTTTTACAAGCTGGTCTGCACTACTGCATTATATGATACTGCTCACACAGTCCATATATGATGATTACACTCAAGTTGGAAATTTTTCTTGTGTCACAACACAACAGCTCCTTTTTCAACATCAAAAAAAGGCTTTTTCTTTAAATGTTCCTTTAAATTCATCCTGTTACTGTTTGTTTCAATGCGACAAATAAATCATTATAATTAAACCCAGTCAGATCTAAACATGTAACTAAGTCTGTACATTTTGTAAGTTACAGGTGGAAATAAGGAAATGCAGTATTATCACTTTAAGATAAAATAAGAAATCAGCCATGATGATGTAATTCACAGTCTTTTATTGTAGAAGGTGAACATCAATCTTTAACTTAGAAATAAAACAGCACGGCAATGACTTTTACTCAAAGAATGTTAATCCAATTTTGCTCTTGGGAGGGCAAACAATTAGGTGTGCGAGTTTGTGTGTGTGTGTGTGTGTGTGTGTGTGTGTGTGTGAGTGTGTGTGTAATTTACAAATTAGGCACACAGAATAGACAAGAGCACTTATTTGAAAAGGTTCTGTGAAAGCTTTGTCGTCAAGTCTCTATCCCCTCGTGTTCTGTCAGCCCTCTGCTTTACACTATCTGATACATGGTGAGTTTGTTAATGCTCCAATGTGCTGGACCATACAGGACTCATGGAGAGTTGAGTGGCTGAAGATTTGGCTGTGGAGCAGGTTGTCCAATATTTGTTGAGGTGTTAGTTCAAACCCATGCCGGCCACATGGCAAAGTACTCCTGAGCAAGACACTGATACCCACATTGCTCCCAATGTACACCATGTATGCGTGGGAATAACACTTAAACTGCCTTGTTGAGAAAAATGGTATGCCAAATGAATGTAATGTAATGCCGCTGTACTTACAACTTCACTGGAAGACTAGGCACACATTCAAGAAATAATCCATAGGATTTTACATGTAAGATCTTGCTTTCCTGGTTGGAGAAAGTAATACCAGAGCTCATATAGCAAACGTAAATCTCTATACATTTGGGACTATATGTAAAGTCTGCATGCCAGTGCCAAGGAGTACAATAAACGTCCACCTGTAATTAAGGTTGAGTCAAACTATTTAATGTCTACGACAAAAGTTAAACTGATTGATGGACCAGAATGGTAGCCTCCTGACGATCAGGACTGATGTTGGTAAAACATTGAAGTTTTGTTTTTTCTTGTGTCTTTTTTCTTTTGCATATCATTTTCCGGTAGGGAAATCAGTGCACCTTTCTTGAAATGAAGTACCAGGGTTATTTAAAGATATAACAGTAAAAGTTGTATTACTGTCATAATGCAAGTCTCGATAATCAGATGAGAGGATTCAGGTCTAGGGTCTAGCTCCCGGAGTGCGGTGAATCGCTCGCAGATCTCACTGATGGATGATTCCCAGGGATGGTAGTCAAGCGCAGATCGGGAGAGAGACTAGTCGAACATGGCTCTCTCCAGAGGCTTGAGATGCTGTCAAAGGGTTTTCTCCTGGATACCTGTCCTTATAATAGTCGCCGTGATGTTGTGGTCATACTACGCCTACGTATTTGAGCTATGTCTTTGTAAGTATGACAGTCCGTTTGTTGTGTTTCTTAGTATTTCATTGTGTACATCGCAGATTGCCGCACAGCAGTGTTGACAAAATTAAAAGCCAGAGCAGGAGCTAGCAAAATAGGCGGAAGTGGTTTACGGTGTGTGCCTTAACGTTATATGTAGCTATACAACACAACGTGAATACTTTAATTGAATTTCGTATTGCCACCAAGAGGTTAGTGTTACAAAGACTGGCTGTTGCTGCGTCTCCTAGCTGCCTGTCAGTCGGGCTAGTCGAGTTAGCCGGTAAATCCTGTTCCTATTTTGAATTGTAAACTATTAGGGGCAATGTCAGGCCAAATGGTTGCTAATCTCTGGCACCCAGCTTCTGTTTTCTCATGCCATGTTCTTGTTTTTACAGTTACACTAACCAACACACTGGAGAAAGGTGAGTTACGTACACATGTTTGTGCTACAATCAATGTGCGCTGCTATAAAATACATTACGTGTATTGTTTTGTACATTGTTGTGACTTGTTTGTGTTTGCAGTGGCCTATCTACTGGTATTTCATGTTTGCTTTGTGATGTTCTCCTGGACCTACTGGAAGTCCATTTTTACCCCTCCTGCCTCACCATGCAAAAAGGTATCCTGCCCAGTTAAAGCTGCCAGGCTGAACATCCAGCTAGGATTTATTTGACCATTTATCAAGTCTGTAATATAAATGTGATAATGATGCATGTTTGTTGCTTTAGTTTCAGCTGTCATACTCGGACAAGCAAAGATACGAATTTGAAGAGAGACCAGATGCTCAGAAACAAATCCTGGTTGAGATTGCAAAGAAACTGCCCATCTTCAGTCGAGCTCATTCTGGAGGTAACTTGCGCTTTCATTTAATTCACATTTTTTCTTCTGCAGTAATACCATTTCATATGGTATTAACCCCTTCTGTGCCGTATGTGTCAAAACAGGATTCACAAGGCAGGTATTTTAGGCACAGTCAGCTCGCACATAATCTTGTGTGCGTTGAAAATAAGTAGTCTAGGGAAATTAGGCCCCATCCAAAGTAATCAGCCAATGCATCTCTTTCATTAGTGCTGATTGCTAAGAATAAGTTGTAGACTACAGGAAGCAAGTGAAGGGTACGCTCTGCTCAAATGTCCTTCATTCAACTGGCCATCCTGTTGTCTCTAGCTATCAGGTTCTGCGACCGCTGCCAGGTTCTGAAGCCTGACCGCTGTCACCACTGCTCGGTTTGTGAAACGTAAGTCACTCTTTCCTCCTCAATTAATTCAACGAGAGAGATTACAAGAGGCAAGATTATATGTGTTGGTAATTACAAGGTGTTGCTTTGTTGGCACACGATCTCTCAGAGAAAATATCCCGATGATCAATTACTGTAGATCAAATGTGTACCAAAAGGCATCAGTAAAGCAACAGAAAACTGGTGAAGAAGGTTGCATCAAAAGTATGATATTTATGATTTCGGACATTTTATTTAAGGTACTAATTGCTTAAGCTGCAATGCTGTCAAAATGATATGCATTAAAACTATATTTTTCTTTCAAAGATGTGTATTGAAGATGGACCATCACTGTCCCTGGTAAGTAACTTTTGCCTGTATTTCCCTATTTTTGAGGAATGTATGTATCATTGTTTTGCTCTGACAGCATCATTTCTTTTTATTTTAGGGTGAACAACTGTGTGGGCTTTGCCAACTACAAGTTTTTCCTGCTTTTCCTGGCCTACTCCATGGTGTATTGTGTATTCATTGCAGCTACAGTCTTTCAGTATTTCCTTAAATTCTGGGTGGTGAGTGTCATAAGTCTAAATGATCATTGGTGATCATAATGGAGTCATATTACATACTTGTATTGCACACAGTCAGCACTATTGCAATTCCACAGGAACAGATAACCAAGTGTATTGAGTAAAACCTTTTTAAGTCCATTTTCTCAAGTTTCTCGTTCTCCTGTTTCTCTCTTCCAGGGGGACTTGCCAAATGGACCTGCAAAGTTCCATGTCCTCTTCCTCATGTTTGTGGCGCTCATGTTCTTCGTCAGTCTCATGTTCCTCTTTGGCTACCACTGTTGGTTGGTCTCCAAGAACCGATCCACTTTAGGTGAGGATTAACGTATTTATTGGAGAATGGAACCCCTTTAGATCCTTCTCATGAAGCTGCTCTCATCATCTCATAAATGTAGGAACTTTGTTCAAATAGATATTTGGATAATGGAGAATTTAAACCACTTTCTGATCCTTTTTCCTTTTTCTTAGAGGCTTTCACAGCTCCAGTTTTTGTCAGTGGACCAGACAGAAATGGCTTTAATGTTGGCATACGTAGAAACCTGCAGCAAGTGTTTGGAGAGGATCGAAGGCTGTGGTTCATCCCGGTTTTCACTGGGTGAGTTTGTTGGCATGAGGAAACAAGTTAGGTTGCATCATTAGTTTACTTACTGTAAGAAGCTTTTCTATAAATGTTTTGAATTTGAGCTATGAAAGAAATGTGCAGTAAAAATAAAATATAGTTATAGCGAACAACAATATCAAACAACATACAGGTAACTTTAGTTAAAATAATCAATTATATATTTGGATAGTTTATAGGAGGGATCATATGAATTAGTTGTAAAAACCACTTGGGATTCTGTGGAGAGTCAGTCCGCAGAATCAAAGTTGTTTTACATGTAGCAGCATTTCATTTTCTAACATTTTCTATGAAGGATTGGATCAGTTGATGGAGTGATGGCCACGGCTCCTAACTAACTTCCATTTTCTTTTGCACACTGTAAACGTCAGCCAAGGGAACGGCCACTACTTCCCCTTGAAGAATCGTAGTTCTGAGTCCCACAACCCCTTATTAGCTAATGAGGACCTGTGGGAGGAGTCTGATGATGGCTCCGAGGGAAGCCTGGGTGAGTCACTTTAACTTTGTCATATCATATTTCCACATTATCTTTCCAATTCCCAGAATACAAACTGCATTTTAAAATCCTAAAATTGATATCAGTCACTTTTTGCATTCATTGCGTGTACTGATGTTTTGAGTGTGTCAAGCTTTATTAAATGTGCAAATATAACAAGTTATGCATCAAAAATGGTTTTCAAATGTTTCTACAGAAGTCTAAATAGTTAATCCCTGTAATGGCCAAAACTCAGCTTTCCAGTCACAGTAATGGCCAAAACTCAGCTTTCCAGTTACAGTAATGGGCACACAACTAAGCATTTCTGTATATAAGTCACCTTCCAGCACACGTTGTCACCTTGGAGACGTGATTGTTAAACAAACCAGAAACAAATATGTTTGTGCTCAAACTTGGAGGCCCAAATATTCCCCTGCACAGCAGTTTGCATTCCAACCAAACAGTTCTGCCCCACCTGGTGGTCACAGGCCATGTTGACTAGTGTATCCACGCTGAAATCTCTTCTTTCTTCTTCTTCTTTCATTCTAGTTGAGGACCATGACCCTTCTGTTACCATAGAGATGGAGGAATAGTAATGTAAAGTAAGGACAACATACACTGGTACAGAGGATGTAGATTCATATCACACACACTGTGGCAAACGCATTCCATATAATGTGGACCTTCAGACACTGGAAAAATCCTGAAGGAGGCCAAACGTGTGGATTAAAAGCTGCATTAGCATTGTTATTGCCACTTGTCCCCATGTGTTTTACATATTGATGAACAGAGGAACTCAATGGACAACCAGTAGCTTCACCTCTCCTCTCAGCAGTACAACAGGATCAGTTTGGTTCAGACCAAAACTTGTCAAATATTACCTTGTATACAAAAAGACGGCTGTATTTATTACCATGGGTATATATATATATATATATATATATATATATGTATGTATGTATGTATATATATATATATATATATATATATATATATATTTCCCTCTGGTTGTTCATCACAAAGCAATGGCCTCTGTGGGATTATAAATAAGTGTTAATTGGGGAGCTTCTGTCTAGCTCTGTACTGCTTTACATGCCTGTGTGTTATTGTTGGGTCGTGGGTTTACAGTGTCTGTGCTGGGTGGGTGGGGGGCTCTAACTTAACACCTATGATACTGCAGAGGTCTCTTGTAGTGATTCAGTTGTCTGGCCTCTACCAGTTTGAGCTTTGCAGAATATTAACATGATTAACATTTTTTTTAATGCAAATATGAGTATTATATTACCTGACTTAACCTCCACCTTATTAATATATTCATTTTTGTTTACGAGAAAACTCAGATTGTGCTTAAGTAGAGAATCTCAGCATTAATATTATTTGCTAAATATGCCATTATTGATGTCTGATCAGATTGGTAAGGGTATTGAAAACTAAACTACTGTATATTTGAAGTGTTAATTCACTGTTACAGCTCAATATGTATTATGGCAAACGTAATATATTCAAAGTTCTTAAGTGGGGTCCATATACCGTGTATCATTGCTTAAATTATGTTGGATACATTGCTCTAAAGAAATCAAGTGATGGGTTTGAGTCCAATGCCGGGGATTATTTAAAAACAATCATCACAATCTTTCTACCATACCAGCCTTCCCTAGTGCAGTAACACTTCTGTGTGGAAGTTATAGGAAAGTGAAATTAACTTTCACCATGGGTACAAAATAATTTATAGCTTCTATGTCTGCTTGGACTTTTGATCTCTTGAAACATGCAGATAAGTGTACATATATATATATATATATATATAACGACTGGTCCTCATCCACTGGTTGGTAGAGGAACGCGATCTTCTGCAATGTGATGTTCCAAATGGTTTTCTACCTGCGTTAATGTATTTTGACATTTTAATAGTAATGGAACAGATCCTCCTGGTGGAAACTGTTGGTTTATGGTATTTATTGTGTATTTATATTTAGCCAGCAAACTTAGTTAAAAAAACTTCTGTTAGTGAGTACGTCCATTTTAGTACAATTCAAAAGTTTGGCCTTTATCAAACCTTGATACTGTTTGATCTTGACACTTTAACTTGCTTCACTACTATGTTGGGAAAGCCAAATAAAATGCTGCTCATATCTGAGAAATTCATAATAACATACATTATGAGGTACAACTCATTGTCTGAAAGCATGTATAAACTCTAGGAAAGATGTGGATGTTGAGTGTTTCATGTCGTCTCGTGTCTATTTATTATAATCTTCAGTTTCTCTTCCTGTGTATTGAGTTTACTGATTCATTACTGCGGCAGGCAGTGTCTGCATATGTTGCACCATCAAGTGACTCTTAAAATAAACTATTGAAGCATTTTGCTTTTATCAAATAGTAGGATACGTGGTATTTATAAGATGACAAATGATACGCAGTTTGCAGACAGAGTTCAATACTTCTAGAGCAGATGCAGTGTGGTCCCTTTTATATCTTTATTTTGTATAGTATGTGATTGTGGCGCTTCCTTATTTCAACACCTCTAAACCATTGAAAGTACTGAAACTGTTTCATTTGCCGTTCTGTCTTTTAACAAGTATAAATTCTTTATTTTCCATCGGTTGTTGTAACATGCAAAATAAAATGATCCAAGCTGAACTCTTTATACAGTTCACTGATGTTCTCTTTCTTTAGCATGAGGATACACAGCAAGAAAAAGCAGCAACAGTAATAAATACAGTCGTTCAGATTAGTAATTTTGTATCAGTTTAGGAACTTTGGAGATAGAGTAGCATTAGTTGGCACAACAAGGAGAACATGAGAAACATTTAAATAAACTAGACAAAATAGTCAAAACAATTTGGAGGTCATGTTCCTCATGTTGTCCCCGGTTCAGTCGGTGCCAAAGTACCTCTGGCCAAAATGTGTCGGAGCCACCGGGTGGACCTCCGTGGTCAAGATGGTGATATCAGGGAACTCCTGGATTATAGATTTGGCTCCTAAGAAAAACAAGTAAAATGTATTGCATTAATACAAGACAAACCTGAGAAACTAACAGCAGAGGTCAAACTTCTACTTTTTTGTTTTTTGGGCCAGAGTAGCTTTTATTTTAGAGTGACGGTGTTGAAAGGGGGAGACAGAGGGGAGGACAAGCATTACATGCATTTACCATTTATTTGTAGCCAGAGGACTAATCCTGACTTTTGAGATTTCCTCAAATGCTGCACAGCATTGCCAAATGTATTTAAATTGATATTAAAATGCTGTAAATGTCATAACGAGCAAAGAGAATTGCCCAAAAACATTGTACCCTGAGCCACAGCTAGCAGTATGGTTCACACAACAGGTCTCTCATAAAACAAAAAAGGTTGCCTATTTTTCAGCAGCTCCTAAACATTGAATAAGACTCCCAAAAACACATTTGCAGTTAGTCTGAAAACATTTTTGACTAGGGAATCATATCTGGGTATAAAAATAAATAATTCTAAAGGTCATTGCGCCAATTCCTTACATTACCCTCTCAGTATATTAATAGTAGGATTGGCTAATATGTTATGTTAACATGCACTTCTTTCTTTGTGTGTATATTTTGGCCTTATGTAGAACTAAAGCTCACAAGGGTTAAACATAACAAAATGTCCTGAAAACGACACATCCACATTAAATGCCATTATAATCAGGCAAGTAGTCATTGGGGAGAACTACCGTTAGACCTATTTGTGGTCTAATTTAAAAAAGATCTGCTGCTCTGCTCGCTCATACGGCTGCGTCAAATCAGCAGTGCCATCAAACTGCATTGTGGTTACCAGCAGTATAATGATGCAGCAGGAGAGAAGGATGGAGGAAAAACTGTGTGTGATCTGGTGGGTAAACAAAAGTAAATTGGTGGTAAGCTGCAGTTGCAGTGAACTGGCAGTGGTGGCATACCGTGAGGAGTGGAGAAAAGGCTGAGGAGGATAATATGTCTGGGCTGGACTCCGTGCTCGATCAGCACTCTCACCGCCTCGATCACAGTGTTGCCGGTACCTGCAGACACAGAAAATGTAGGGTTTAACGGCGGCGGATATTCAAATGTTTACAATGTCATTTTAGTTTCAGAAACAATGTGAAAATTGAAGCTAACACAATGTAATGTTATTGCTATTTTTGTGTGCACTTCTTATTTTATAACCACCAGCAGGGGAGGGGGTTTTGTCCTGTATTTTGAAATTGACAAATATAAAAATAACTTGGTATTAAATACAAAAGACTCTCAAATTGAAACATGCTCGATCGATCAACTGTACATTGTATCTGTATCACAATGCCACATGATAACATAAAAAGAAGGACATGAACAAAACTAGGGGGCTTCTCCCAAGTACAGCACTTGTACATACAATGAATAAACACAATTAAAAACGTCAACATATACAGTAAACAATGTTTGATTGTGTAAGGGTTAGAATCTGGCTGTTGGCAAGTAATCTCCTCTCTAGGTACTGAGTCTGAGCACTATGCAGCATTTCATTCCTGACCCTGTTATCTGCATCAGTGTAACCATATGTTCTGACATAATAAAACATACATTCAACCTGGATTAGTGGCCATTACTTTAGCATAAAAATGCTGCTTTCTGACATTGGGAAACCAGGGCTATTAAGATCCTATTTTTGTTGGCTCTCATTATGCTATTCAGCAGCTTGGTGGCTATCTCCCGGGCAGTGTATAATTTCCCCCGTAAGAGCTATAATTATCAGAACAGTGTGAATGGGCTGGTATGATGTGGAAATGCAGAGACTTGCCGGTGAAGGTCAACCCGAGGGAGATTTCTCAAAATGAATTAATATATGAAACCGTTGTTACATTTGCACAAAAATGGACATCTCTTGACATTTATGTGCTGCTGAGGGCGGTTAACGGGAGTCATCATCAGTGAGATTAACTGCACTCAGCCCTGTGTTACTTACTAAGGATAGGGTACATGAGCAGCACTTTTCTTCTGTACACATCAGGGGGGAACTTGGCATAGAAGACCTTGGCTTTCTGTGTCTCCTCATCACTCTGGATGAGGATCTTGCCAATGCGGATGGAGCGGCAGCAGTCCCGGAGACCCTGCTCCATGGCCTCACCTGTGGGGAGACACACAATGCATCTTGCTCAGAGGATGTTGTTCATTTTGATGAATTTATTGATTTAGAGCCAGGGGGCCAGCATTAATTTCACAATATGCGATGTGTGTATAACCCAAGTCCAACTCAATTTTGAAGGTCCTCTTTTCATAATACTGTATGAAATCACAATACTTACAGTAGTGCAGATTTCACTCCGTTCATCTTGGCTCTGCAAGTGCGATTGTCAAGTAGGCAAAATGAACAACACTGATGAAAATCAAAAATGTGTCTAAATTGTGTATGTCTCACAAACTACACTGTGTGTGCTTATGTCTCTACAAAAATGCACAGTAAAATGAAAGGACAATGTAAAAAAATACATTAAAATGCACCTTTAAAAACATTATTTACATCAATGCGTGCTGCCTATAAAGAAGAAAAAAGCACAGTAGCCGTAATTTCCTATTTTTCTAGAATGCTGTTAAAAAAAAAATAGGACATCCTGTATTCTGATACGTAATTAAGTATGAATGTTGACGTGTCAAGATGCCAGCGCTGTGTAGACTAGATAGAAAACAATAGGTGCATGTGTTTCGATCTGCGTCATACACTGTTAATGTGTGTTGCCTGAAAGATTTAACTAAAATAATTGTCCAACCCTTATATTTTATATATTTCTGCCCTAGAATTACTTTCATAAAAGGATAATATAGGTTTGGCTTTTGACAGTCTCATTAAATCTGAGAGAGAGGAAGTGAGTCGGTGACAGTGATTCCTTCAGAGAACATGTTCTGCAAAGTCCAGCATGGACCTGTAATATTATTCTATTGTATTAAAATGATCAATCAGTTTCATGTTGAGAAAATAACTTATACAAATCAAATGATCCTGAGCACACACTTCCCATGACCGGATGAATACGTCGTGCAGGACTGGATATACAGCAAGTCGGCACAAATCACATATGCATGGAAGACATGATAAATGCACCGGCAAAGGAGGGGCTGTAATTTTGGTGGGTGTGACACGACACTAACTTACCACTCCTCATTATGCTGACTCCACAGTTGCCTCTTTCAAACTTGACACCTTCATACTTGTACCCTGAGGGGGAAAATGAAATGGGAACATTCACAAATGTAGCCGATCTGAATAAGCCTGGTAGTCACACAGGCTAGAGGTAAAACACAGGAAGTGAGCCCACTTATATTTTTGAATTGTTATAATTAGATAGCTTTTACATGGATTAATAGAAGTGTCGGAGCTCAGATTCTGTGTCTGAACTTGAAACCTAGACGTTAACTTTGTTATGAGAGAAAAAGACCCTCACCTGTTGGCGTGGTCACAGTGCACTCCGAGTAGGGGAGCTGATTCAAACCCTCTTCAACTACTAGTCTGATCTGTTATTTGAAGAAGAAAAAGCTCAGAGCTTGCAGCTTATACACATTAAATATGGTGTATTAAGTCCCAAGCTTACCAGTCGATCAGCACAAAACACAAAGTCTCCTCTGCTGGTTGTCCTGAAAATGAAAATATAAATACTTAGTTACAAACTAAGTACTCAATGTAGTTTTTTTACTATAAATGCACCAAACCTACTTTATCCCTCCTCATATGATACATACATGTATGCATTTGTACTGATCCTATCTCACTGAGCTCGTCCAAAATAAATACTTAACCTCACTGTGTGGAAGTTATTGGGATCATTTTTCCACCCTGTCTTGAGGTTTATTCATAATATAATACATTAACAAGAACATCCATAACATTCACCTGTTTGCAACTTACAAATTATTTATCACTTGTATATAGACTCTTATGGCACTACTTCTATTCTATTTTATTGTATTTATTTGCACTATTTTTTTCAGTTGTATTGTGTTGCACTGTTGGTGAAGCCTGTGACCTAAGATTTTCATCGACATAACAATGTAGTTATGTACGAAATATGACAATAAAAGCCTTGAACCTTGATTTATCTATTTGTTTCTCCAAAAATCATCCTATCATATTTGGTGTTCATGTGTTAATGGAAGTTTGATTCAGCTGCGGTTTTTATGACTTATATGTGCATGCTGCAAATATTGATCCTTTTTAAACGTAATGTGTATCATTCTTATTGTGTGTGAGTTTATTTTGCAACTTATGTCACTTATATTTTTCAAATCCAATTTCCAATCTTATTTTTACTATGTCATGTCCATTATTTGTATTTCCCTTTTTTGTAAAGCACTTCAGGGCTGCATTTAAAGTAGGAACAAATGGCAATACAAAAAAGTGTAGCATAATAACTATTTTGACTATTTTCTACCACAACAGATTTGCTGTGGTCTGTCCTTTGGTTAAGATAGGAGTAGGGACTCACTTGTCTCTGATTATGGTCTGTAACTCCCGGATCTGGTCATTGAGAGGGAGCAGTTTGAGCTGAGGTCCCACCGTGTCCTGGCTGCTGTCAGTCTGTATGCTGCCATCAGAGGCTTCAGAGGTGGGCAGCACACTACTGCTGCTGCTGTTGTTTGCAAATCGCACTTGCTTCATTGGGTGCTCCTGACCACTGTTGACATTGTTCAGCTGTTGATTGTGGCAGGGCATCCTGAGTGCGAGATCAAGGGGTTTCCTTTCCTAAAATGTGATAAAGTTAAATACCGATTCTTGACCGAGTGACCCAGTTTAACCGCTGTGTGCGTGACAAAGAAGACAACGTGCTGTTTTGAAGTAAAACTATCCAAGTCACGCAGCTACAGCGTAGACTGACCTTTAGCAGCACATTCACCAACCTTTTAGATACTCAATCCTGTCGTGTCAACATTAAAGTAGCGGCAGATAAGTCCTCAAAATGTAACGGAGAGTGGACTAAAGCTGCTTGTCCGCTAGCACACTGACAGGGTTGGTGGAAACCGGATATGACGTATCCGGCGTGTTGACTAACCGCCTTCCTCCTTCGGCAGCAACATGGCGCCGATGTTGGTAACACTGAAATGCGGCTTTTACTTTCAAAGACAGCAGTTAGCGCTTCTCCTTCGACAGACAAGCTCATATCACATTTGGAATACAAGTCACAGGGAAACGGTGACGGACCATAAACGCCAAAGCACATATCTGGTGAGTAAAGGGGGGGTCAGGTGGCTGGAGAGGACACTGTGTTTTTGGTTGACAGTCACCACGCAAGGGCAGCGATGGAAAGTGTTTCTAACTTAGTTTAAAGGAAGTTAAAATAGATCATTTATTTACAAGAAATGTCGATGTCATTTACGATTGTATAGTCAACAAGATGCTAACAGCTAGCTAGCTGGCTAACTTACTTGTTACTATCTGTGTTAACATTAGCTTTAGTGAATGGTTAACGTTACAGTAAGGTCTGCACTTTGTCCCTTACATTTAACCCAATACCAATAAGTTAACAGTGTATCATAACTCCTATCTGCTTAAACATATCAACGTTTACCAAGCCAATGAGGCTGTCAGTGGACTCAGTCACGTGTTATAAGAGTCAGTAAATGTTAGATAAGACTGTCTGTTTGTAGCTGATGTGATAACTGTGTCATGAAATGTTAACAGTCTGTTATTGATTGTATCAGAACTTTAGTTTTCAGCAACCCAGCTGCCACTTTTTTGTGTGTAGAACTTGCTCAAACTGATGCAACATACCACCCCAGCCATATTTACTACCTGTAAGGTTAATGTAGAGTCTTTCTTGAAACTCAAAATGGTAATCTTTATTTTAAAAGGAGGTAGTTTTAGCAAGGCTGTTGAATTGTGTTGCATTGTTTCACTAGGTGTTTTCATCCATTTATATATAGTGTCTTTATACTTTACTTTGTACTCTTATATTTTATTATTTTTTGTATTTCTTGCACACTCAATGTTAATAATATCTTACTTTTTAAATGTGGTTAGCTGTAAATTGGCCCTTCATAGTGTATATCTTGACATATATCTTTCACTGTCAATATGTACATATTTTACTTTTTAGTTTGGTTTATTTTCTATTTTCAGATGTTTCTATTTATGTTTATTTTCTCTTTTTCATTTGCACATTATGTGCATTGCCTTGTTTATATGCTGCTGTGATGAAAACGTTTACCACATTGGGATAAATAAAGTAATTCTTATATTATCTTAATTTACACATTGCATGAGTTCTAGCTTGGTGCACTTAATAATCTGACGAGTGAGAGTATTTTATCTAGATAATATAGGTTTCCTTAGAAGTTATCACGCTACTCAGCTGGAGCGTTATAGTTTACAAAAGTAAACTCATTTACAATTAATGTATCAAATAATTTGTGTGAAATTTATATAAGTTGATAAATATGTAGAATGACCACATAACAAATTATGCTTTTCTGGGATAAGTTGTGTGTAACTTTTAATAGTATGACATATCGTCATAAATTGAGGATTGATGTGGTGTCCCTCCAGGAGATCCATCCATCTTTTCTTTCAACCAATAAAAGATATGTCTTTGTATGAATAAAGGTTTAACACAGGTTGAGTGTATGTTCAGTAAGCCAATTTTAAACCACACCCACTTTAAATCTTGCATTATCCAACTCTCTGCCTCTGTAGGCGTGTTAGTTGTTTTCTTCCCTCTTAAATGGTGACTGTGTTTAAATTAGGGCTGCTCGATTATGGCAAAAATCATAATCTCGATTATTTGGGTCAATAATTGATATCACGATTATTAAAAACGATTATCCATTTACTTTGAAAACATCAATTTATTGGAGAAAAAAATGTTGAACAGTATGTTTTTAACAGTTGATTACCCTGAACTTTAAGTGTAACTCAACTGAAAAACCTATAAAAAAATCTTTAATTTGTTTTTAAGTTTTCGTAATCGTTGCAAGCCATAATTGTAATTGCGATTTAAAATACAATGAATTGAGCAGCCCTAGTTTAAATTGAGTTACACAGGCTCAAAAACGATTTCTGAACATCACATCTTTATCATCTTTGACGGAAAGGCAAAGGCAATGATTAGTGTATGTCGTATCGGAATTGAATGTGTTGTTTTTTTGTTTTATTAATAACCTCTTTGTGTTGCATTTGTTCTGGTATTCCTTATTGTGTTTCAGAGAATGTAAACCCCCATACAAATGTATCAGCAGAAATTAGAAACATTAGTCAAATAAGACTCATGTGTTTCTCATATGTTTCAGCTGAGTTCCACCCCCCACCTACGGACAGCAACATGGAGTACAAACAGGGGGGAGAACAGTCGTCAGATTTTGGAGGCAGTAAAAGTAAGTGTGCTTTTGATTAATTACTGTGAATCATGTTTTTTATCCAAATCAAAAGTAGACCAACAACAACGCATGTTTCCACAGCATTTGCAGATAACCGACAAAAGATCATGTTGGCACGGAAGTGCAGGAGGAAAGCTAAATGCAGATCCCAAAAATGTGGTGAGTACATTACCTTCTTTGAGCATTCAAACTTAAGGACCAATGTTGTGTTTGCACATCAAACAAAAACACAAGTTAATTTAAAACAATACACATTTATAACAACTGTAATAAAGGTAGACTAAGAGGCTTTTATTATACATTAACTGGTCTCCACATGTGGTACAGGGACCTCAGTTGTGACTTCAACTGCTAATGTTAATCCTCTCTTTGCAATGTCACCTACTGCTTCATTGTATTTGATTAAAGGCAGGTGTTGGGCACAATGTCTCTGTAATTTGCTTGGAGGCTTTGCCATACAGCAGTGTGGTAACATGGTGCCACCATATTGAGTGGATTAGAGGAATTACTGCATATTTTTTGGCCTGCGTAGAGTCCCAGTGGCAGGTGTGTGGTGGAGCGTGTGTAAACAGCCATGTTGGCACCAGTGGGCTCTCAAAACTCAGCTGGAATGACAGCCCAGGTGTCTCCTGGGACTTGTAGTGTCAGGCTGGACCCCCAGGTCCACCTGGAGACACTGCTGTTGTTGCTGTTCCTAAAACTCCCAAGAGACACCCATTGACATTTGATGTTCCGTGTGTCTGCCCAGAGAGCCATCTTGAGGTTATTATGATTGTCACGCTGAAAATCAAATGCAAGTTAGTTGCCAATATTGGGGGATCAGTGTTGGGTAGAAAACTATTACTGTTACTAAAATACAATTGCTATCTCCCAGGACATACTGTAAGGGTAATTCAGGTATTCTGATCTAAGTGTTTTTTTGTTTTGTTTTGTCCACAGCTGAAGGAAGTGAATTCAGCCAAGATCCTGTCTGCAATGATGTCTTATGTGTGGCCAAAGAATAGACCGGACCTGCGGGCCCGTGTTGCCATCTCTCTCTGCCTGCTCGCTGGAGCCAAGGTAAGTTAACAGGCAGTTTCATGAGTATTAAAGGGGGATGATTACTATCCTACTTATTATTTATCATATAAAGCTATCTATTTGATCGGCGATGAGCAATGTTTCTTATGAATCCCTTACAACTAATGATATTTCTATGTAAACGTCAGCCTCTTAACATTAAGGAAGAGGCTCAAGTTCTTTTTTACATACTGAGTCTTACTTCTTCCTTCAGTTTTGTTTATGTCTCACACAACGTAAAGCCTATAGACTGAAGCAATATGGTTTTACAAGATATACTTTATCACAAGCTTTTCACAGGTCAGACTTCAATGTTCTCCTCTCTTTCTTAAAATACAGCAAACACATAAAAGTAAGACTCATTAATTTAATACACTTTCAGGGTTTCCCACACATAGACTATACTTGGGCGGGCCGCCCAGGTATATTAACGGCCGCACAAGTATATTTCGCGACCCATTTAAGTTTGTTTTTTTCCCGTCCGCGACCACGATGCCATCTGCGATCGATTAACTTGTGGACAATGATCCCTCGCTCTCCTCCTGTACCCAGTCCCGGACTGCCCATCGGGAGGACTGGGGGGTTTCCCGATGGCCTGGCCTGTTAAGTGGCCTGCCTCACACAGGGTGACTGGCTGTCAACATGATGTGGCCTGCCGACATGGCCACTGTCATACAGATCATAAATCAAAGTCCTTGATTGGTCTCTGTGTCATTCAAGCTCGGGATAACCTCAGCTCAGGTGAGGTAAAGGACTGTTTAGATAGTTAACTTAGTCTAAGTTCTCAGTGGGTCTCTAACGGTTTGGTCACCATTTATGTAAACACATATTTCCATTTGAGGGGGTAGTGATTAGTAAAAAAAAGTTAACTAGTTGAAAAAAGGTAAGATACACTTTTAAAACTTGTTGAGAGCTAAAACTAGTCTCAAAGAGGAGCAGGGGGGAGAGGAGGGAGACAGGAGAGGCTGATTCAGGAGCCCAGACACACTCCCAACTATAAATGAACCAAAAATAAATAAATAAACAAGTTTCAGTGTTTTTTTCATATTGGAAATGGTATGTTATTGGTTATGGCCATGATTTTATGATTATTGAAATGTATACAGTTCTGTTTCATATAGGTGTTTCCATAGATCTAGTCTCTTTATTTCCCCCTCAAAATGCACCAGATTGATGCATTTAACTCCAAAATATATTAAAAAAAAAATCTTACCGGGGGAGCATGCCCCCGGACCCCCCTAGAGGATTTGTGGTCCACCCACACTTAAAATCACATTGACAGGTTCCTAAATACATTTACAATTTTTTTTTAAATAGTAACCCATGTCCATATGTTTATTTGTGGGTAGTAGATTTAAACTATAGGGCTATCACTATGGGCCCTGCCTGTACCTGTTCGCTCTGCCATCGCGTGAAGGGTCTGCTAACAAGAAACCAACAGAAAGGTTAATGTTGTTGCACGTCACAAAGGCACGTTACCCCCCACCGCTACCACCACCCCAAGTATATTTCAGATCTGTGGGAAACACTGACTTTGGATTACATTGGTTAGGCCTTACAACAAAGCAGGCTAATGTTATAATTCAGAGGGTACATTACTTCACTCTCTATAGCCATATGGAACAGGTCTACATTTGTAAAGGACATCACTAGTAAGGGCTGTGAATTCTCTCCCCAAGGTATATGTGCTGGGTGATCCATTATCTTTGACGGAATGATCCAAAATGCCATAATGGTTGATAGACAGACATTATTGAGGTGTTGGGAAAAGCCAGTAGCTTTCTCCTGTCAGGAGCAGTTGGTAGAAACTGAAAAAGAGGCCTTATATGAAAAATATTTCTATAAAAAGACTATAGAAAGATTATATCTTGAAATGGAATAAATATCATATATATATATACCCATAAATCATGCTGTATTCAATATATTTATGTTTACCTTTAATACCAAGTATCTTTGTTTCACTATTTATATTTTCCTTATTTTTTCTTTATCTAAATGATTAATTATTAATTTATATTATATTAGTTATTGTTTTTCAATACTGTGCTGAATGTTTAAATTAGAAAAAGGGCAAAAACTTTCATCAAGTCATAAAGAAAGTAGATACTTAATTAATGTTTGAAGTACATGTTTGATTAAGACTATTTAAATAATAAAAGAGCTAAGGCAAGAGAAAAACTACCGTACAGTACCTCAGATCATGATCAGATCACAGATATAAAAGGATTATGAAAAAATAATAGAGCAAAGACAATCACACCTTTCAAAAATAGACTGAAGCAGGCCTTCCTTTTCATAGTGGAACGGTACATTGCAATGAAAGAGAGAAGGGACAATTTCAAGGTGGTTGCTGACGTCAGTTAAAAGTCAATTATTGAGTGTAAGAGTTCCATCTTTTAAGCTCTTGAAGCGCATTATTTTCTTGAAGTTTCATCAATAAAATAATGCCTGCGTTCAACAAAGAAGTCTTTTTCGGCATAACACATTTCTGCATCACTGACTCGTTCTAAGAGAAGGCTGCAGCATCACTCTAGCTCAGGCAAACATCATGTCTGGATTTATTATTTGTCTGTCGTTGTAGTTTGTAGCTGCTCGACACAGGATTGATAGGAAAATAATTTTCATGTCATGACCTACAGCAGGGGTGGGGAACCTCCGGCCCCCGGGCCGTATACGGCCCGCGAGACAATTTGGTACGGCCCTCGAGGTAATTTATAAACACACGCAAAAAAGAAAAAAAATCTAGAAATCAAGACCGCAAAAAAATTAAACAAGCGAGTGCCTGTTTTTCCTAGCCAAGGTCAGGGTCCATGAACACAACACGAGCCTAACGTGTCATCACGTGGTATATGTCTCGTCTGACAGGGGTGTAGTTCTGACGGAGAGCACCAGAACGTGGTTCGGCACTTCAGATAAGGAGCCGTACACATGCCGCAGTTTTTGCGTGGCTGTGTCTTTAGTTGAAAGCCCAGTGGCGATCTGTTCATCTGTCATACTGATCATGCAGTCAATAGCTTTGTTGTTATTAGCATCTAGTTAGCTAGCTATGCTAACGAATATAAGAAGCTTTTTCTCCAACCAGTGAGGTAAAGGCACATCTTTATATGATCATTATAGTTAGAAAAAAATAAGAGAATAAAGTAAACGGGTATAAAATACTATATGACAGTAACACAAAGTTGTTATTAATAAACAAGAATACAGTTTGGGAGTGATTTGTAAAATATCCATAAAGAAAAAGTAAATATGCTTACAGTTCTGTTTCATATGGGTGTTGAGAGATTATCCATAGATCTCTTAATGTTGTTCTCAAAGTGCACCAGATTGATACTTTTAACTTCAACATTTAAAAAAAAATCTTCCCAGGAGGAGGTTAGGTCCCCCCCCCCACTTAAATCATGTCCACATGGATAGGAAACTAAATACATTTGCACATTTGTGTCCATATCTTTCTGTTTTGGTGGTCATGCCACAACCGTGCACGTGCATGCATACGTGAGTCATGGTAAAATATCTGGATTAAGAGGTTGCTTTTTCTTTGCACAGCATGAAAGAAAGAAGAAATAAATGGGCTGTGATATTAGTTTTTTTAAGCAGAGGTCAATAATTTGTATGGCCCTCGGAGGATGTTGAACAAATTTAAATGGCCCTTGAGAGGAAAAAGGTTCCCCACCCCTGACCTACAGTATTCATTGTTGAGGAAAAATAATCCTTGAGGGGGAAAAGCAAACGATGACAAAAGACACATTTCTTCTCCAGTTTATACAATGTTTCCAACATTTATCTTATCATTGAAAAATGATAGTAGAAGATGGTACATTTGAGGTTTAACAAGTCACATCAGAAATACACTCAGTTATCTGGTCTTCCAGCATTTGCATTAAAGTTTACTTCTATTTTCAGCACCTTTATCCTATTTCTAAGCATGACCTTTGAAACACTCAAATGCCCAAATGACTATCGGTATCATATCTCATGTCAATAAATGTCAACGGACAATTTATTCAGGTAGGGGAGGATTTGTGATCACGGCTCATAAAAGGCATATTGTATTACTCTAGGAAATTCTATAAAAGACTAGCCAATGTTTCTCTTAAGAAAAACCAGAAGGCTCGCACATATCATTTGTTTGTTGTGATTTCTGGTTTCTCAACTGCTGTACTCGTTGCTGAGTCCTTAAGCATGAACCATCGCCCTTTATCATGGCTTCTCAAACTGCTTACGTCAGCTTGTTTTTCTTAAAAAGGAAGAGTTACACATATTTCAAAACACGAAGTGTAATAACTGCAGTTAACCTCCCTGACAGAATGACAAAGATCCTCAGTGAAGCACAAGCCCATGTTTCTCACTAAATTGTAAGTACAACTTATTAAAAAAATCAGTTCAATGCAACTAATGTCATCTTAGTGTTATTGCATGATGTTAAAATTGGTTTGCCATGAATTTAGTGATGGATTGTAAACATTTGAAATGTAGCATTTAAGTGTTTCTCAGTTATAATGTTGTTGTTTTAATAAATCAGACACTGATGGTGCAGCGCTCTACTGTACCTCTTTTATATAGGCTTTTTCCCCTAACAAATAGTTTTTGCGCTGATCAGGGCTAAATCTTTTTTTCAAAGGGGGTACATTATTGAAAAAAGTTTGAGAATCACTGCTCTAACAGGTTGTTACACGGTGTACAGAACCCATTTATTACTATACTAGATACAGTATGCTTTTAAAATAACCTTTTAAATAATGAATTGCATGCACTGCAGCAATCAGTGCACAATGTATTTCCTCTTTCTTTGTTGATGGTCTCTAATTTATACCCTGGAAAACAATCACACATTCACAGCTACCTAAATAAGCATGTACTGCTGCCTCTCAGCATGTCTAATAAGTGTGTGTGCTAAGGGGGCAGAGAACACACACGTGCATTCCAATCTTCTCCTCTTATTTCCCTGCTTGGCTGGAGTTAGCCTCGATTTCTGCCGTTTGTCTGTTTGAACTGAAACCCCCAGCAGTGTGGAGACAATTTTTAAATCAACTGAATAATTATGTGGTTACAGTGCAGCACACCTCTGCACTCCGCAGTATCAGTGACATTTTCATTTCAAATTCTATTATATAGTAGCTCTTGTTTTCGTTGGCCTCAAATGAAGCCCACTCTGTCTGTGTGCCGGTGTGTCATACTGAAAGCTAAGGCTAATTCTTCCGTAACCTGAAGCTTTTCTCCACTACTTGACACTATATATTTAATATGAGATGACATATTGCTAGGTACAGATCGACCTGCAGTTGATTTAATCTCCAGTTGGTCGTTAATGGTTTAAAAGAGCACGGCACTCCGTATCATATATTAGTGCTGAAATTTAGGACATGTTTTGGCCCCATGATAATAGGCCCGGGCTATTTCTGTGGCATGTTCTGTTGTCTTGGTAGCAAAGATATTGTTTTTCCTTGAGGGGGTCAAAGGACTTCTATGTCTGATACCCATAATAACCCATTATAAGTGTATTCAGGGAGACCCTGGGGATAGCTTTTGCAGTAATGGTGCATTGTTAGGTGTCCTTTTACATCCGCAGGGTAAACATAGGTTAGTTTTTAACACTATATATTTATAGTTTTTATACTTATATATATGTTTTTATGTAATTGCTATAATGGCAAATTTATAATGTGCAGAATAGGGATAAAAGAACAAAAAAAGCCTTCCCTTGTGAAGAGGTAGATGGATTCAAAAGAAATAGGTTTCAAATGGAAATACTCTGCTGTGTGCTGCTGTGTTCTCTGGCTGTCCTAATGCGCAGCGGACCGCCTTCGCCTGAGTCACACAGCTGTCCCTGTGCTTTTAATTAGCCATAATAACCATTTCAATTCCATTAGCAGGAAGCGCCAGCTACCTCATCAGCACCAGCACAGCATGCTACACCCTGCATACAGCCATTCATATACATCCGTGAATGCACCTGGATGGATTTACTGCCTAGCAATAGTGGAAATCCGTCTTTCTACCCACGCCGGGTGCACAGAATGGCTGCAAACAATGATAATGTTCAATATTTATAATGTGCCAATTCTTTTCTCTAGAGATGAATCTATCAATTCATCTATAAAATGTCAGATAATAGGGTAAAATGTCTATCGTGGATTCTCAAAGTGCAAGGCGATGTTTTTTGTTATTGTCTTGTAATGTCAGTCTAAGACTCAAAGATATAAAGTTTAATATCAAAAGATATAAAACAATAAAAGCAGAGAATTTCCAAATGTGAGATTTTCAGCTTTTGTTTCATGAAAAATTACTTAAATTACCATTTGATTTTCAAAATAGTTTTCAAAATCTTATCTTATACATACAAACAATGAATAGACCACTGCAGCATTATCAGTTTCTGTTGTTTTTTTATTTAAAGGTATGTGGGTATAAAATTATCCTTTAAAAAAACCAAAACATTATTCTATAAACTACTGACAACATGTCTCTTTGTTGGAATTCAACAGACCTTGGAATGGAATGGCTGCCATACGTGTAGAGTTTGAGATTTAAGAAAACATTGGAGTGTTCTCTTAATTTTATCCAGAGCTGTACATGCATACAGAAGTTGTACAGAGGACTAGAGGTAGAAAAATATAGAGCATATGTCTGTGTAATGGGCTATTTGAAACTACTTCCCCTCTCTTTATTCTCCTCCTCTCTGAATGTTCCCTCCCTCCCTCTCTGCTTCCCCAGATGACCAATGTGACCGTGCCCTTCATGTTTAAGTATGCAGTGGACGAGCTTAACCAGATGTCGGGACACGCGCTGAACCTGAATGACGCGCCAAGCACTGTGGCTACCATGGCAACGGCCATGCTGATTGGCTGTGAGTCCCAGGCTTGTATTTCACTGGCAGGTGCCGCACTCATCAGAGGGGACTGTGGGACTGCCTATTATCTGCAGGCTGACCTTTCCCAAAACATTCATATCAATGCCGATCCGCAGCCCCCGCCTCTCCCTCAGATTATTTACATTATGTGCTCCGTTCTGCGCCTGAGTTCACTTCTGTCATCCACGCGGCCCTCTTGTGAGCGCTGACGACTGTGCACTATGATATCTGCGTGCTCCCAAGGCAAACCGAGCTCAATGCATTCCTAAAGCAGTGGGGTTGAAATTGCTAATGTCCTTTTTTAAAGTGGTTGGATATGTTTTAGTGTTTTACAAGGCTGTTTCTTTTACTTCATCCCTTCAGAGCACTATTCTTTTTTCATCTCTCTGTCCACTAGGCACCTCTGAATACAAGACGGGTCAGGGGTGAAATGTGTCTTGGAGTATTAGTTTTCTCTGAGCTCCTGATGCATACAAAAAACAAAAACAAACACATATTGTCAACCTGACACCCACTGAAAGTCACACTGGCCTTGAGTGAGATCAGCTTGGATGCAATGTACACTTGGCCCTGTAGCCACTTATTTTAATGAGCCCACTTAGGTGTTGCACACTAATGCTGCCTGTCGAATAATTGGAGCACATGAACAGGACTCCAGACAGGATGAATTAAGATGACGAGGAAGAATGAAGGGGATGCTCTTAAAGAAATTATTTTTTGTTCCCCCTTTGTAACACTCAGGTCCCGGCACTTGGAGTCTACTGCGACGGTTGTAATTCGACTGAAAAGGTTGCACAGTGCTCATCCTGCCTTGTCAGATGCGGACACGTTCATTAGATGAGCATTCCTATTTAACGCCACATTACGGCCCCATGAAGAACGGCAGACAGAGCGATTATTACCCTGACTTTGGTCTTAGCAGACACGTCGTGTGTTCACACAAGTCGGTGCGATCGCCACAGGAAGGCCTCGTGCCGTTCAAACACAGACCATTAATTTGGGAAAGTCATGCTCGCCATCTGCTTGTGTAACAGTTTGTGAGAAGTGTAAGGGATTAGAATAAGTGACTTTCTTGGAATTAGATTGGTGTTTGTATTGAACTGAAATGCTAACATGACGGCTCTGGTTTTTGCTGTACCTCAGGTAGCTTCCTTAAATTAATCCTAAAATAGGCAACACTGAAAAAGCTTGCTTGCATCCACGCTCATCATACAGATCCGCCAGACACAAGTCTAGACAGTGGTGAGCCTGTTAATGGACTCAACTCAGTCACATCTTTCTGTGACACTCTTATTAAAACCGCCACCCCCTCTTCTAGTATTCCGCACGCACGCACGCACACGCTCACACACACACACACCTGTGTACACTCACATCCTCCCCCCTCCCCTCAGTGTGCTGGCCTGCCACGGGAGTGAGGCTTCAGACAGCATCCTGCTCTGTAATTACAGAGGCTGCTGCTGTAGCCCTGCAGTGCTTTACAGACCTGCCCTGCCACCTCATACAAGCTTTCCCTTTAGAGCATTTGACAACCTTTACCCTCGCTAGCCTCAACTGTCTCAATACTGTATTACATCTTACAAGACAGGAAAGTCAGGGGTCATATTCTTGTTTTGCTGCCTCCTTTCACTTTAGAGCTACATAACAGTCCTTGGTGCTTTTCACAGCAGGTGTGCTAAACTCTCCGTCTCCTCCACTATCCCAGATGGCGCATCACGGGCTGGTGCAGCCTTCTTCAACGAGTTGAGGAACACTGTATTCGGCAAGGTGGCCCAGAACTCCATCCGATGCATTGCCAAAAATGTCTTCCTCCACCTGCACAATCTGGACCTGGACTTCCATCTCAGCCGCCAGACAGGAGCGCTGTCCAAGGCCATCGACCGCGGCACACGGGGCATCTCATTTGTCCTCAGTGCCATCGTCTTCAATCTAGGACCAACAGTCTTTGAGATGTTCCTCGTCAGCGCCATTTTGGTGAGTCTCACGGTGACATCTCCACACACAGATACCAATAACTGTTATTATAAGCTTCATCATTATTGCCTCAGCCAAGAAGGTGAACATTTGGTCTCTGTTTGTCCGTCAGCAGGATTACAGAAAAAAAAGGTTTCCCCAACAAGGTTTGTTGTTGTGTGGCATTCATGTGGTGTCGGGATATTCAGAAACATTTATGCTCAACTTCACTTGAACAACCTTCAAATTGGAACAACATCTAAGAAATGTATATCAAAGTGTTGTTTGAATGCTCTAAGCAATACAATCCAACACCTCTTCATGTTGTTTCCACATGACAACTAAAAGCTCATGAACACACGAGGTCTGAAGCACGACTTACAATATGAATGCACCATTGGCCTTGGCTCTCCAGTTGCTACTCTAGGCAAGGCAGAGATGTAGTAGGCAGAGTTTAAATCTTCCGGACAAAATTAGAAAAGTGCCGGTCAAAGGTCTTCTTTGTTATTTATTGAGCTCAAAACAAATTGATATGATTCGATATTAAACAAACTAATTATAGTAGATTAACTACATTATTCAAAAGTGAACAGTAACTTACAATAACACGGGAATAATAAACGGGGCGCTCTCTCCTTCTCCTGACAGCCCGCCAGTATCATGCAGCTCGCGGATCCAGTAATGAGTGACCCGACAGTAAAACTAAACATGTCTATAACTAGTTACGGTAGTTTGAGAGGTCATTAAAATAGCTACGTGTGATATTCTAACCTGAAGTGTGTTTTGTCCGCTCACCGCTGCATGTGATCATGCAGAGCTGCGTGTCGACTCGTCAGCAGCAGCTGATCTCTCTCTCTCGTCAGATTAGACTTCACTCGCGTTTATGTCCATATCGATCAGATACTATTCTTGTCTGTCACATAAGTGGCGCTACTGATGCGGTATTGCGCTAAGGGGAAATTATTTTGACCGGAGAGATTTAGATTTGCCGGTCTTCAGCATATTTTACCGGTCATAGTCCGGTAATAACCGGCTAACGGGAACTCTGGTAGTAGGCCTCAAGATACATTGTTTTTTTAGTATCTTGTTGCTGTTACTGTTTCATCGCTTAATGCACAGGACCTTCCATCACCTTGACACTCTTCATGGCAGATTGTCCGGAAATTAATTTGCGTAATATTGTCTCGTTTACATTCTAAATGGAATATGAATCCCCATGAACTTTTGATGGCAACACACAGCCCATTAGCGTCAATGATGAATGCCAAAGCTTTGTAGCAGCTTAATGTCCTCCTGTGGAGTATTTCCTGAACCAGATGCCCCCCTCCTTGGCCACCACTGAAAGAACGGCTTGTCTATAGCTCCGTGGTATTATTCCACTCTGGACTATAATGTCGGCTTCCCTGTAATGAGGGCAGACTCCATTGCCCAAATAGCTAAAGCATTAGCACGATTAGTTCTTGTAGTTTCCTCTCCATTTGTAACACTCAATTTCATAGTGGATGGTCAAAAACAGTACGTTCTCAAAATGCCTTGTGACGCCAATGTCGGTGTCCGGAGGTCTGATGTGGTCCTGTGACTTTTTATCATAAAGCTTTTGAGTCACAGCATGTAAACGATGATTTGTTTTGTGTGTGCTTTTTCTCTTCTGTAGTATTGGAAGTGTGGTGGACACTTTGCAGCAGTGTCCTTGGGTACCTTATCAGTATACAGCCTCTACACCATTCTCTTCACTCAGTGGAGGTAACAAAGCAGATGTTTTTTATTATCCTATGTATGTCTATATTTTCTTATTGCTGGTGTCTGTTATTGCTCAAGAAATATTCACTTTATTTTTGTGTGTGTTTTTGTGCTGACTGTAACAATATTCACTCCTAGCCTGAAATTTGTGCTTAAGAAAAAACGCCTACGTAAACGTTGCTCACGTCTCTGCACACAGGACTCGTTTCCGGATAGAAATGAACAAAGCCGACAATGAAGCCGGCAACGCAGCTATTGACTCTCTCCTTAACTATGAGACTGTTAAGGTGAGATCCGACCCCCCGCTCAACCACACATATACACACAAACACCTAGCCACTCATCCCCACCCCCCTCCCTTCATCCATCCTTCCCTTTTATCTCCTATATTCTAGTCATTCTTCTATTCATTTAATCCAGGGACATTGACGTGAACCAATGTTTACTCCAGAATAGCGTTTCACTGGAATGACGGCCAATGTCAGAATATTCTTTTCAATTAAGAAATAGCTCTCTCTAACTCTCAGTCTCCCATTCTCCCACAACATCTCCTGATCATAAAAGTCTGTTTTAATTTAGTCTGTGCAGTCCCTAGAATCAAGTAAGAAGTGCAAACGTAGAACCTGTTTTTTAATATTTAAAATGTTAATTTACTGTTATATGATTCTTGTCATGGTCAATAGAACACCAGATTGAGTATAAATATTGTCCTTCATATTGTCTGGACAAGATGAATTTCATAGTTGGTAAAATTATTGCATACGTAAATTCCTAACCTTATTTACATTGTCCACCTTTTAGAACTGAGGTGCAGATCAAAGCCAATGGAGCAAGCCAACAAATAAGACAACAAATACAAATACATTGTTATCTTTCTCAGATCAAAAGCATTTTAATTAAGTTTCAACATTGCATGACCAGGTTTTGTCATTAAGCAATGAAAAGCAAAGTATATGCATATCCAAATGAGACAATGGTTTGTATAAAGAGAAAAAGAAAGAACAATGGAAAACACAAACAATAATAACGACTAAAGTAATCTCCTACATTCACTGCCAGTGAGCCTCACACGCACGTGTATTCACCAGAAATGTTGTTAAATTAATACATATGTTCATTTAATACATATGCATATACATACATGTAACATACACACATAAACACATACTGTATACATACACACCTACATATGCTGCAGATAAGCTGTACCAATAACAGATGGTTTTACCGAGTGTGGAAGGCATTTAAAAAAGGTCCCCTGGCTTCCCTAATCATCATCTTTGTATATAACTGTAGTGCAATGCAATGGTCATGTAGAGACACTATGGTTGGCAGTTATTATGCCAAAAGTGATGACACTGCATTTACTTTACTTCAGTTTCATTCACATAGATGAACATTAAACATTTTGGTAATTAGTTACAAAGTAACAATTGGCACTATTAACTAAATATATATACTTTTTAACATCGATATTGAAGGGATGATTATCATAACAGTCATCTAACATTACCTCGGGCTGCACATAATGTTCTTTATTATATGTATTATATACCAATTATTATCTTGATTAACTCTGATCACAAGTACAAGCGCAAAATGATTCCTTTTAAATCTCTTGTTTTGCCCTACAGTCCAAAAACCTTATTATATTCAGTTGACAAAAAAAAGAAGAGAGAAACGCTGCAAATCACCGCAATAGAGGATAACACTAGAGAATATTTGGCATATTGGATGAAAAATGACTTATCTATTATCACAATTGTTTGTTTATTGTCTGTATATCTCCTAATCAAGTAGAACTTCACCTTTTTAGCGATTCTGTTCCTTTGTCTGTGCTGTTATTATCTGTCCTGCTCCTCATTTCTTGAAGTGTTCAAATATCCACTGCATTTGTAAATGTCACTCGAGTTGCTACAAACAATGAGACATTTATCACCGGACACTCCGAAATATTTCCCTGGTTTAGTCAATGACCGTGTCTCTGTTATAGTTTTGACTGGAGGTGTCTGCTGCCACAGGCTTTGTTTTGAATAGAAAAGTCTGCTGAGAGCCAGGTTAGTTTATTGGTGAGTGTTCCCTCCGATATCTGACTGATGAGAAGTGGTGTGGTTGTAAACATTGCTTTATACTTTTCTCAGTAGCTCGGTTATCCTGGATCCTCATCTTTCTGGGTAACATCATTGTGCACAGGACGCATACAATTACACGTATTACCATCCGGTTCTGGGTGTGTTGTTGGGCTATACTAAATATATTTTTGTACCCATGTTATTTTCCTTGCTGTATTATTTTTGCGTCCTGTTTTTTCTTAGTGTTTTGTTCTGTGTTATTTTGTGTCATCTGTGCCAATGCGGCCGGATTTAGCATCACTCTGAGCTGTGAGTGTGCATATGTAATTAGATCTCCGCCCACTCAGAAATCCGTTCCACTTTCACAAAGGGCTGGATGAGAACCTGAACGTGGTGCCTTGCACTGCTTCGGTTTGTGCTACTCTCTCTCTCTCTCTCTCTCTCTCTCTCTCCTTGCATTTCTCTATATGCAAATCAGTGGCAAGTCGGTATCGGCACAGCACCACTGCCGTTAGCTAGAGAAGCAAATCGCCCACTTAACCAGAGCAGAGGAACAATAGTGCAAACTAAACAAACAGCAATATTAGGTAATTGGCAGCAGAGTTGAGGAGGGTCGTTCTTATGATCATGGCGTAGTTTTATGTGCTGAAAGTAAGAGGTGTGTGTTCTGGCTGATTCATAGGGCTTTTTTATACTTTAAATGATGGCTGTGTGTCTTGGTGAAAATTAGTGCTGCTTGTGTGGTGCAACACTGAAGAGCTGTGTGTGCTTTGTTGTTGTCTGTGTGAGCTGCAACAGATGTACATTCAGAGGCTGACGATGCCAATGATGAATACTCTGCAGCGATTCTTGTTTAACTTGCAAGCGATGTTCCCTTACAATTATAATTGCCTAATATTTTCCAAACTGTTATTTGGCCATAATCACTATCTTCTGCCAAAGCTGCTTTGCTAAGCAGGCTCTGGATTCTGTTTTACCGCCCTCTACATTCTCTGTGGGGATGAGACGAAGATGCAGAGAGATGAAAAATAGTTTTAGAGGCCGCCTGAGACCCAGACTACGCCCAGAGCGGTCACAGAGAACAAATGCAGCCTTGAGGCAGGCTGCGCTTAAGTGTCGATCTGCCCGACACTGCTCTACATGCTTCCTTAAACTTGAACCTTAACCATATTTTGTGTCTCTCCCGCTCTCCCTCTCCCAACTTTCCTTTCTTGTGTGAATCCTTTTTGCCGTCTCCTTGCCCTGTGGCCCCTTCTCCCCTCCCTCTCTGCATGTTTCTCAACTCGGCTGCAGTACTTCAACAACGAGAAATATGAAGCTGAAAAGTACGACTCATACCTGAAGATCTACGAGTCATCCTCTTTAAAAACCACTTACACACTCGCTATGCTCAACTTTGGCCAGAGCGTCATCTTTAGTGTCGGCCTCACCGCCATCATGGTGCTGGCCAGCAAGGGCATTGCATCAGGTAAGTGTCTCTCTGTCCCCGTGTGTGTATAAACCATGAACAACATGTGTAGTGTAAGCAAAGGCATACATTCATGACCTGCATTTACTTCTGCATGCCCATGTTCTGAGTCCATAGCACGATTACAAAACAAACATTCTGCATTTGGAAATAAAGAACGCTTGAAAAAAATGTTTAAGTAAATCATGTGGTTGGATGAAAAACGGCAAGTAAAAACCTGATTGAACTGGATAATAGAAACTAAATGAGAACAAAGCACAGCAAGCATGAAAAAGTGGCTTGAACAGGAAATATAACAGCCTTAATGCAGAAAATGAAATCACAGCGGGTGGAGATGGATTCAGACTGGAGCATGCTTCTGCTGCCTTCACAATTTGAAAGTGGAAATGTTTTGTGGTTTAGATTGTGTCTCCCAAGATACATGCATCATACAATAGAGAATGATGTGCACGTCTGTAAGTTGCTGTGTGGCTGTGGTGTAGGTTCGATGACAGTGGGAGACCTGGTGATGGTGAACGGGCTGCTCTTCCAGCTCTCCCTCCCCCTCAACTTCCTGGGCACGGTGTACAGAGAGACCAGGCAGGCCCTGATCGACATGAACACTCTCTTCACCCTGCTCAGCATCGACACCAAGATCAAGGTAACTTGTCAGTATGACATGCCCTCATTGTAGCAGTACATTGCAAAACAAATGGTTTTTTTACATTTTGCCTGAGTCTACCAAGAGGGAACAGTAGACTTGGAGACAATAGAAGGTTCATACGGAGTTCAATTTAAAATGTGAAAACTCGATTTACTGAGATTTCTTTCTCCAGTAGCAGCACATAATGGTGGTGAAAGATTTGAACACAGGACTTATTTTGCCGCATGTGCTGACAGAACATGTTAATGACATGCTTGATGTGACTCAGGTGCTTCCTCATCTGCTGCTCGTACAGCTCGACAGTTGGGGGGTTATTGCTGCAGGATTGTTTTTTGGGTATTTTTTCAGAATATGAACTTGTTGAACATGCTGCTTTCTTTCCTTTTTCGGTTTTCAAACCCTTGTTTGTCTCAATCATTGATTTGAGGGATGTTATTGAAATAACTGAACACTTAAATAAGCTTGTTTTATTTCTGTAGATAGTTCCATAGGGATATATGATCTGAGCAAAAATAATCCCTGACAAGAAAATGCTGTAAATATATATGAGAGTTGTGGTGGTGGTGGTGGTGGTGTTGTTGTTGTTGTTGTGTAGAGCATCTGCTGATCAGTGATAAGGCTGTAGGGTTGTGGTATGTTTATGTATCAGCTGTTTTTTGTTGAACTTACTCTGGTTCAGTTTGGCCTGTTTCATTACATTTTGTTAACTAAACATGGACTCGTGCCATTAAGTTCTGTGCTCTTCAGCATTCCCGTGCAATTGTTCTATTGGCCTGTAGGGCTGACAAGCAAGTTGTAATTGCTTGTTCTATAACGTAGTATCCTATATGCCAAGGTAAAACAACAAATCCATAAAAATGTTTTAGAAGCTGAAACCAACAAATTTGGCATTTTATTTCTTGAATGATTATCAAAAATAATGCTGATCAATCCTGTGTTAGTGCCAAACACATGTAATGCCATTTATATGGTGTTGCTGTCACTATTAGTATGTAACCACTATCCACATTTACAAAAAGACAGCCATATTCAAGACAATATTCTGTTAAAATATGCCAAAAACTGACATGTTAATCAATAGTCATCATACCTATCAATTGTTGTTGTTGTTTTTTACACAACAGCCCATCTTGCATCAGAAGAGCACATTTAAGTGCAAATGTGCAGCTGCTGCCTCTAACAATATGAATGCCATTTCTGTCTCCAGCCTGTAATTATAGTAGGAGAAATGAATCTGTCCAGTTATTTTTCACCCATCAGTAATACTCCTCTCATTGTGATTCCCTGTGGAATGGCACTGCCCAGCAGGCCATTACTGTCTGAATGCTTTCCCCCCGTGGAACACATTGGCTTATTATGTAGATGTAAAATCATTTAAAACACCCCCTTACTTGAAACTGCTCCACAAAATAAAAAAATAAATCCTTTTGGCTTTTTTCCCATGTTGGGGGTGTGTGAAATGATCATTTGTTTATACTAATGGACTATGAGTTATTTGTATTAATTGTCTGAGGTCGATAGTGGGTGATTATGTTGTTGTTAGATAGTAAAGAAGCAGAGCAGGCTTTTACTCTCAGAGCGAGGACAGCGCTGCATTCACTGCTGACCTTGGCTGCATCTCAGCGCTATGGCTCGGCTCAGTATGTACCGAAAGTTTTCAGTCGCCATGAAGGGCGGCGTCTGAAGATTCAGTTGAAACGACCTCTGGAATTTGCTGTGAATGTGTGTGCTTTATGCAGCCCATGTTGGCCATGTGCTCCAGCGTTCTTTACAAGGTGTTGGAGTAACGTTGCATCATGCCGGGCCTCGTCTGTTTCAGTCTCCTCTCTCAGTTGCGTCTCTCTCAACCCTCTGATGCTTTTCTCTAGGAGAAGGATCTCGCCCCGCTTTTAAGCATCACACCGCAGGAGGCCACCATTCGCTTCGAAGATGTCTACTTCGAATACCTGGAGGGCCAGAAAGTCTTAAATGGAGTGTCCTTCGAAGTGCCTGCTGGGAAGAAAGTGGCTATCGTTGGTGGCAGCGGGTCAGGGTAGGTCACTGGTAAACCTTTAGCCAGTTGTGTCATTGCGTTTGTGTTATTCCATTAGATTAGATGTTCTTTTTTGTCCCCAAAGGGAACGTCACTGTGCCCAGGCCATACTCACAGATGTGATTTGTGCAGACAGTGTTATCATCAGATATCATCAGCACACCGTGTGTGGGGGGGGGGCAAGCTCACAGACGGAATGATGCTGACGATTTGTTCCACGTCTGTTTGCAGGAAGAGCACCATTGTGCGGCTGTTGTTCCGCTTCTTTGAGCCTCAGCAGGGGAACATCTACATCGGGGGGCAGAATATCCGAGACGTCGGCCTTGACAGCCTGAGGAGGTCTTTGGGGGTCGTACCTCAGGTCAGAGACACTCCAACACAATGAAATCAACAAAAACAAACAAATACAAGTCTTATTTTATTTCCAAACAATGTTGGTGTAAATGTAATATGTGAACATATTATTGCTAATAATATACAACAAGGGGGCAGCATAGAACAAAGTGACGTTGGCAGTACACGTTTTTTACTGCAGTGAGCTCAGAGGCAGATCTGAACAGATGGTACATAAACAGTATTTGTGTCATTTGCCTTGGTTCTCCTTCTCCCTCTTACCCTTGTTTTGTATCTTCAGTCCTCTGTTTCTGCCTCTGCCGCAATACACTTTTTTCTCTGAAGCCTCATATTTTGTTTTCTAACCGGGTTGTTGTCAGGATGCTGTTCTGTTCCACAACACCATCTTCTACAACCTGCAGTATGGCAACATCAACGCCACACCGGAGGAGGTCTACCAAGTTGCACGACTAGCAGGCATCCATGACGCCATCCTCAGGATGCCCCATGGCTACGAGACCCAAGTGGGAGAGCGGGGTCTCAAGCTGTCAGGTCTGCTGCACCATCATGACTCCTGTTTAAATACGGTCCCTTCTGTAGACGCCAGGAAAAGAGCTGCCTGTTTGTCCCTGCATGGAGACATTATTTTATATATTAAGGCAACTGATTATTTTTTCCTACTTATTAATTTTGTTATTTATCTTTAAGTCTATAGAACAGTTTCTTTTTTTAAAACACTAATCAGAGAAAAGCAGCAAATCCTCACATTTGGGAAAATGTGTTTGTTTTATAATGGACTCTTAATCAAAATTGTTGCAAATGAAACCACTATCAATTTCAGCTCAAATATAAGATAACTCAATAGATGATATGAGGTTTGATTTTAGGTTGAGTGTTATCTGTTATCGTAAAATGGTTTGAATACTTCGTTTTTCTTGTCGTAATGCGAGCTCCACATTACTATCTGACCATATCTTACTGTTTGTTTGGCTGTTGTAGCTGAAATACTAACGGCATTGCATATTATTGAGTCTTAAATGTTTGGATGTTTGATTGTGTTAGTTTTGTACAGCTCAACATTTAAAACAAATGGTAATTTATATACATTTACTGGAAGAAATAAGGCAAATTAGAGGAGCAGAAACCTTTCACACACATTCTTATCCACTGCCATTCGCTCGCAAGAATATACAAGAATGCAGTTTCCATCTTGTTTGCTCTGATATAAATAAATGAGAGAGCAAAATAGTGAGAGCAATATTTCAAATGGCACAGCTCTAGATTCATATTAAACTATTGCAGTTGAATTTACTTGTAAGACTTTGATTATGATTCGTTGTTTTGTAAAACAAGGTGTTAATTAAACCTTGAATTTGACCTTATTTATGACATTCATTAGCTGAGCAATTGTTATTTTGTTGTCCTCTTCTGTGTAGTGTGAGAACTTGTTTAATGGCACATTGCCTTATTTGATCTGCAGTGATAGCACACGACTGTGTAGTATTTGGCTCCTAGCATCACTCTGCAACTCATTTAGCCCACGTTAACACACACAGTGTGTGAGCACTTTCACTCAACATTCAAGATGCAATTACTGGCAGCACAGATTTCTTTATGTGGAGTGACTGAGTGAGAGAACGGACAAAATAAAGACATGACTAACTTCTCATTAATTTTAACTGCTGCGGTACGTGACAGCTGCCAATGAGTTTGTCTCAGGAAAAAGAGAGGGGGGGGGGGGGCAGTCTGGGCTGTGAGGCTCCTAACTTCCTTCAGTGCTGTTCTCCACTGCCAGCAATATTTATAACTGCTGAACGCCGCTTGCTGTCAAGAGGCCTCACACAGCTCATATGTAATAAAGGCCGACTCGGACACAGTGGGAGAAATCTTTGCGTCCTGCTGACTTTTCTTCACAATTAAATGAAATTCGCTTTTACCAGCCCTCTGTTTGAGGTAATTATCTGATGAGAGGGGCCAGAGAGAGAGACCTGCTGTATCCTCACACATCTCACCTATTGGCTGTAGCTTGGTTTGCTCCTATTTATGACCGTGCTTCTGTTTCAGGAGGGGAGAAGCAACGTGTCGCCATCGCCCGTGCGATACTGAAGAATCCCCCCATCCTGCTGTATGACGAGGCAACATCGTCCCTCGACTCTATCACAGAAGAGGTGAGCCTGACAGTGCATCATCACAAACGCACTGACACACACACATGGATACCTCACATACCTCAAATGCACGTACAGGTTGACTCCTCACAGTGGCTGCAAACATCCTTTTCAGTCACTCCTGTAGGTACTCGGCTCACTCCTGCGTCACATACCTGCTGTGACACACACACACACACACACACACACACACACACACACACACACACACACACACACACACACACACACACACACACACACACACACCCCTCCCCCCTCTACACACGCACACTCACACTCACCCACCCCCATGTTCTCCCCTGCCACCTGCCACTGTTTTCTCCTGCTTAATCTCCAGCTCAGCTTAAACCCCACAGTCTTTGTAAATGTTACATTTAATGAGAAAGTTCAGCATGCCCTCTCTGAACTTCTGGAAAGAAAACGGGGCATACGACGTGGTTTTTAATTGAGATTTTCAGTTACTTCTTATCACGACGGCCTTTTAAAATTATCATATGTAAACATTGGATAGAAAAGCATATGAAGGTGGATGTTGCTCAGCAACATTCTGTTGATTTTTACTTTCTTTTTCAATCTTTTGGAATGCATTTCATATATATCCTGTCGTTCGTGCCCTTCTTTTCCTCATTATGTTTGCAAGTCACCCTTATTGCATATCTGTGAAACAATTTTCTTTTGGATTAGAGGACACTTCTGTACATTTTAACAACGTGATTTATTTGTCTTTGTTTGCTTCCAGAACATCTTGACTTCGATGAAGGGGATGGTGAAGGACAGGACATCAGTGTTTATCGCCCACAGGCTCTCCACAATAGTAGACGCAGACGAGATTATAGTGCTCAATGAGGTAAGAACTCTTCCACTTATTTTTTATTTGATCTCATACTTTCCTTCATTAACATTTCCTATTGTAATGTCAGGGTTTATAAAAAGCAAATAATATGATGGTTCAGAGTTTCTGAATAAAAACATGCGCTTGGTTAATTGCCCGTCCAATTAGACTGGCTTGCATTGAAGGGAAGGAAGATGACCTGCACTCTGCGTGACCTTCATCTGCCAGCAACACCAGTTCAGCAAGCAGCCTCTGTTTTTGCCACTCATTTAATTTGAGTTACCTTTCTACCATGTACGTGATGAAGACATGCTTTGTTTAGCTTTTCTCATTAACTTCCACAACAACAGGAGCCTGTTGGTAGAAGTGAATGTATTATTTTCTCCATAAGGGCTCATTAAAGCAGTCAGACTCAACTGGCTGTTTTGGTCAGATGGCGTGTCTTGTTTGTCTCGGTGACTAATAATGTATGGGCCAGCTTCCCAGACACTGATGAGACCTCGTCCAGGACTAAACATTCAACACAGTCTTTTATTGGAGAGTGCCATTCAAATGGTTTGACTAAAACATGTTTTGTTCAGGCTGAAGGTGCCTTGATGAAGAGCATGTTTTAAAATCTTTTGTTGCATTATTGTCACTGTATTATGCATCAGAGCAATATCCAGGCAATACAAAAAAAGCAGCTTTACTCAGCGGGTTGGGCTTGAGACACAGAGGGATGTCAGTTATTATCTGAAAAGTAAGAGTTAATATGAATTGTAACACAGGTGAAGTGACATTTTCCACTAGTGCTAGAGTGAGATAGGATAAAATGAGAAAATATTTCTTTGAACTGCAGCGAGTGAGCATGTGTGGGTCCATGTTTCCAGAGTCAGATGGCAGGGATCAGAGGGTCGTGGCGAGGAGGCATGTTTGCTTGTGATGTCGCCATGCCGTTTGCTGGTGTCACCAGCAGAGGACTGCCTGGGGTGCTCATTAAAATAACGAGCGGAAGCAGTCACATGCTCATCTTGGGTGCACTAAAGATGATGCCAACACCTCTGCATGCTCATGGGAGGTGGGGGAAGGGGGTGCCTTCATTTGTGTTTGACTGTGTGGGAGGGATGTGTGTTTGTTGCGTGCCGATGAGCCCGTGTCTGTGAGTCGTGTTTTTGCGAGAGGAATTGCAACAGTTGTTGGGGAGGCGGCAGGGATTCTAGGGGGGAGCTGACTCTCCGCTGAGAGTGTGGTCAGTGTTGTGTGGTCATGACGAGATGCTAACTATAGGACTCTGTGTTCATGGTCTCTTCATTTTCACTTCATGTGTGCTGCACAACTTGCATTGGCAGGTTTAGGTTTCATGTTTGTTTCTTCCGTTCTTTCTCCGCCAGGGTAAAGTGGCAGAGCGAGGCAACCACCAAGCCCTCCTCAACATCCCCGATAGCTTGTACTCAGTACTGTGGAACACACAGAACAGCAAAATCCTCAACAGGGACAAGAGCTCGTCTGAGCCCCCGGCTGAACGCCTGTCCCAGAAGGAGGAGGAGAGGAAAAAACTGCAGGAGGAGATCGTCAACAGTGTTAAGGGCTGTGGGAACTGCTCCTGTTGAGAGAGGCTGCCCTCCTCGTCTCTACATCCCTCGCAGATGGCCTACACTGGAATCCCTGCCTGGGCTGTGCAGCATTTTGGAGGGAGCAGAGTAGGGGTACATCCCCAATACCCACTCAAGCCAAGCCCCCACCCATGTGACAATCCCTCCTCCTCCTCCTCGTATGAATAAAGGCCTCTGCTCGCCAAAGTGAAGGAGGAGGAGCAGAACAGGGAGCAAGTGTGTTTAGCACTGGCTGGTGTCCAGAGATGGAGCTTCAATGCCAGTTGTCTCAGCTGAAGCCAAGCATAAGAGACCTTGTATATCACAAACGTGTGCGTAAGACATCTGTTAGTCAACATGGTTGCCCCCTCTCCTCCTATTTTTGACATCAGGTTTATTGACATTTTCCATTGCACTGGAAACAGATGAGAGTACACGTAATGACTTGCATATGCCTTGATATTGACACAACATTTTTATTGATTACAGTTTTAGATGTATTTTTTTTATATTAAGGATCTGCATGTAATACAGGTTATTTGGGGTTTAAAAAAACTGACAGAAGGATTGTTTTGGAGTATGTCTTGGTTTGTAATAGGTATTTCAATTGGATTCGGTCATAACACAAATTATCCAATATGTTTTTGAATGCATGTTCACAAATTATCAAATTAGGCAGATAATCAGGTCTTCTTGATTCGACTAACAATATTATATTGATGTTTGGAACATGCAAAATTGCTCCAGTGTGTAATTACACTGTCACATTCATGTAAGTATAACACAAAGAATGACAAGAAGTAACTATAATAAATCATGAACAATTTTCACCACAATTGAAGACACATTAAGAGGAAACAACTTGAAAGGTTCCTCTGGGAACAGTTCCCTGTCATAAAATATAGACTTGTATGACGGGCCTCTTGTAATGACGAGTAATTCAAAGAGTTTTAACTGCTGAGACAGCTTTTTGGATTGTATCACTAGAATAAGGAGACTTCTTTCTGAAGGTTACATGTAAATCTTAATATTTAAAAACTGAAGGTAAAAGTATGTCCTCATTTTCTGAGGGCGGGTTTGGCAGTGATACAGGTATTTAGTTTGGAACCTTGGTATCTTATATCTCTGAATGAAAGGATTTTTAAACTAAACACACAATGTGAAACCTGTTTCATAGCATTCTGGACTATGTTGACTTTGTGTGTACACTGCAGAAAGGATAAAGATAATAAATGTTGACTTTTGTCTAAATAACGAGGTCTCCATTTTGTTGTTCTGAGTCATATGATGAAATATAGCACAAGATGTACATTTATTTATTTGTCTGGTATGTGTTTTTGAGGTTGTATTGGGTTGGGACCCCTCTCAGTGATTATAACTAAAGGAGTCACAATATTATTAATAAGAAAGAATTAAATAAAAATGTCTGCTACACAAAGGTCTAATTTTTCCTTTTTACTTGTGTAAGGAATAATTTGAAACAAGTTAATAATTGATTTGTAAAGGTGTGGTGGGATTAATAAAGGATTTCTGATCCTGATTCAGGACTGCGAACCATTTCAAAGAAACTATCTTTGGAATTTGACACTTTAAGACATCCTAATTTCAACGAACAAATATACATTTAAGTTGCTGAATAGATTGCTGTGAGCAGATGGATGACCACAGTTATATTTGTTGGTAATGTGTTGGCTATAGGTTGCCTCTGAGAAAATCCATATGAGAACTGTCAAATTATTTTGGCATTTCCTTTGTATTAAAAACGCGTGTAAGTATCTTGTGATTAACAGACTAAGCGATGGAAATGAGAAACATGAGCAATAGAAATCAAATTCATGTCTTCGATGGAAGATTGTAAAAATAGGTGAGGTACAGTATACAATTCACAGCATAACTAATTATCCCCCCATTCTATCCTCATCCGTTTTATTTATTCATATTTTATCTTATGATATTGTTCGTTTTTTTTAGTAGCCATATAATTTCTTCAAATACAAATGATGAACAACAAAAAAAACGTTTTGATCAAATCATTATTTGCTTGAATTGTGTAAAGTTCATAGCAGCCATGTTAAAGTCCTCCTTCGAGCACGTTTTAAAGGATTTCGAAAATAGGCTACTCTGCTATCATTTATATCTAAAACATTTGAACATGTGTTTCTGTTATAAAAGGCGGGAAGACTGTCTATGCCCCGCCCACAATGCGTTTAATTCAGCTTGAATCGAGCTACTGAAATGCTCACAGAGGACAGGTCTATGAGTTTCTCTTCAATAAAAAACATGGAGAAATCAAGCCAAACATGTTTAACTCATATTGTGCAGCAAAACCTGGGACTTGCAGAAGAATCAGAAAGGTAAGTGGTTATAATCTATTATTTGTTTGTGTTGTTTGTTAGCTTTTTTAGCTTGTTAGCTTGTATATGGCAGTAGCTGACAGTGTGCCTGTTCTTTAAATATATAATAACATCTTGTGGGATTGTATGGCTTATAGAGGAAGCTCCATGTTCTGGTTTTCTACTCAACCTTTGATAATGCTAACATTTTGTCTCTATACTGACAAGTAGGGGTTTCAGGGTTGTTGTTTTTTTGTGTTGTGTTGAAACTGTATCCCGGTTGGTGTTTGTGTATTATTCATTGTTTGGCTATGATGACATTCTTCACTGACTAAATGTACTTTGACAGGGATAACTTTCAATGTCAGATTTCAGGGAAGTCTGGAGGAATGCGAAAACACCTTTCTAGTGACAGCTCTTCACGATACACACCAGTATAATCCACTTCAGACATTTTAGGGGTCATAAACATTAGAAGAAAATGTTTCAGTGTAGGGGAATTTGAACTTCGACTAGGAGTTATGGATGCATTCTTTTAAAGAGGTCACAAGACTAAGGTTGGGAAAAACTTTATGGGAAAATGTATGCAATATTGGACTGAGAGTATGTTTACATATACACCATATTATGTACATTTTATTGCAAATGTATACAGTATTAAAAAAAATACATATACCATAATACAATTTATTCGTACTCACAAATCAGTTATCTGAAAGTAAATCCCATATTTTAGGTTTAGAAACGGCTTCCCTCTAGAAGCCCTGCAGATCTGGATCCTCTGGGACCAAACGCACAACACTTTCTATGTTGCCTTTCAGCAAGATTATAATTGAAACTGACGAAAACAAAAACATTCACATAATGTGATAGAAATTAGCCGTTGATGCGCCTCCACCACCTCTGGAGGAAGTCACACATTATAGATGAAAGTAGACTTTGATAGGGCTCTGCTTAAAAGCAACTGGATGATTACTGGTTGGATGGGGCTTCCTTTCATGCGTCAGATGTCCAGGCAGATGAGTTTATCTTAATGACGTCCTTCTAATCTAACCTAGGAAGAGATTATGAGACTATTCATTAGCGACTACCAACAATGTTCAGCTTCCCCTCCCAGGTTATTTGCTCATTATTCAGTAAACATTACACACTACTATGATATGCTCGGGTTCTGTGACAGAGCCTCGGATACTATACAGAGCAGGATGTTCTCTGTTCCTTTTCTTCTTTGCTGAGGCAAAGCTTTGTGTTTGATACGGTCAAGGACATAACACTAAAAGTATTGAAGTTACTGAGCAATTCGAGATGGACGTACACAGGGGGGTGTTTTCTTCCTGGCTATTTATGTTGAAAAACTGCGCCACTAAATGTGTTCCATCCAATGACCCTTAATTGTTCTGTATGGGGTGCATGTGATTAGTGCTGTTGTGAGCTGTTTGTCTGCATGTCCTCGGAGGTAATGAGGACGCGATCTCCCTGTTTACCAGCATTCTGTAGGCGCAAAGGAAGACAGCCACATAAAGGCCTTTAATAACGTCCTAAATATGGACCACAGCAGGAGATTCAGCTTCTAATGCAAACCACAACCTTCTACTGAAGGGGAGATTTTCAAAGATGTTGCTGATGCGGACAGGATGATATCTCCTTTTTAACACACACTAGTTCTGTCCATGCATGACTACATCTTAGTATCTTGCATGGTGATTCAATAATGGATTTAATTTGAAGATCTTCTAAAGAAGAAAAAGAGCTGTGTCTGTGGTCCCATGGAAGCTGTCCAGAGTGCATAGCTGAGAAGAGGGGTTCAGCCACACACGTCAAATCCCCACTGACCCCTCCATGGCCTGTTGCTGAAGTCTGCCGTGCTTTTTTTTTTTATCATGATAAGAGGCAGAGCGGGCTGAGACTTAGGGCCATCCCTCTGCATCAGACAGTCAGCTCTCCCATCCCTATACAATGAAACTAGTATGTGGCCATGGGCGTATACGCCTTGATAAATATGCATCGATGCCTCAGAGCAGATGTAGTTATTTCCACCGTTTTGTGTGGGAGTGTACATTTATGTGCGTAATCCCTGCGTACTATATCAATGCTCCTGGTCAAAATGAGAATGAATATTCACACATGTGTGCACTTGCGCACACACAGCTGATCCTTTTTAGGCAAGGCAAGTTTATTTATATAGCACCTTTCAACACAAGGCAATTCAAAGTGCTTTACAAAAAACGAAAGACATTAAGAAAATGGCATTTAAAATCAGTCATTAAAAAGAAAAGATAATAAAAGAAACATTAAAAGAAAAAATACATGGATAAAAGTTACAGTGCAGTTTAAGATGTGAATAGTTCAATTAAAAGCAGCGGCAAAAAGAAAAGTCTTTAGTCTGGATTTAAAAGTAGTCAGAGTTGCAGCGGACCTGCAGTTTTCAGGGAGTTTGTTCCAGATATTTGGAGCATAATAACTGAACGCTGCTTCTCCATGTTTAGTTCTGACTCTGGGGACAGAAAGCTGACCAGTCCCTGAAGACCTGAGAGATCTGGATGGTTCATAATTTAGCAGCAGGTCAGAAATGTATTTTGGGCCTAAACCATTCAAAGCTTTATAAACCAGCAGCAGTATTTTGAAATCTATTCTTTGACACACAGGAAGCCAGTGTAAAGACTTCAGAACAGGAGTGATGTGATCCACTTTCCTAGTGTTAGTGAGGACTCGAGCAGCAGCGTTCTGAATTAGCTGCAGCTTTCTAATATATTTTTTAGTGAGACCTGTGAAGACACCATTGCAGTAGTCGAGTCTACTGAAGATAAAAGCATGGACACGTTTTTCCAAATCCTGCTGTGACATTAGTCTTTTAATCCTAGATATGTTCTTTAGGTGATAGTAGGCTGATTTAGTAACTGTTTTAATGTGACTGTTGAAACTCAGGTCAGAGTCCATGACTACACCTAGATTTCTGGCTTTATCTGTTGTTTTGAACATTGCAGACTGAAGCTCAGCGCTAACTTTTATACGTTCTGCCTTGGCTCCAAAAACCATTACCTCAGTTTTATCTTTGTTTAATTGGAGAAAGTTCTGACACATCCAGTTATTGATTTGTTCAATGCACTTACTCAGTGTTTGAATTGGAGCATAGTCTCCTGGTGAAATTGTTACGTAAATGTGTGTGTCATCCGCATAGCTATGGTAACTTATTTTGTTGTTTTTCATTATCTGAGCCAGTGGTAGCATGTAGATGTTAAAGAGAAGAGGCCCCAAGATGGAGCCTTGAGGTACCCCACATGTCATATTTGTCAACTCAGATGTATTTACCTATAGAAACAAAGTTGTTTCTGTCCTTTAAGTAGGATTTAAACCAATTTAGAACTGTTTTCGAAGGTCCCACCCAGTTTTCTAGTCGGTCGAGTAATATGTCAACAGTGTCAAACGCAGCACTGAGATCTAATAATACTAACACTGAAGTTCTGCCACTGTCTGTGTTTAAGTGAATGTCATTGAAGACCTTTACAAGAGCAGTCTCAGTGCTGTGGTTTGGACGAAAGCCTGACTGGAACACATCGAAACAACTATTTAAATGCAAGAAATTACTCAACTGTTGAAAAACAACTTTTTCAATGATTTTACCTAGAAATGGGAGGTTTGATATGGGCCTGTAATTGTTCATTACTGAAGCATCTAGATTATTCTTTTTTAAGAGCGATTTAATGACTGCAGTTTTCAGGGCCTGTGGAAAAATACCTGAGTGAAGAGATTTGTTTACTATATGAAGTAGATCTGAGGCCATGCAACGAAAAACATCTTTGCAAAATCCTGTTGGAATAATATCAAGGCAGCAGGAGGATTTCAGAAGTTGAATAATGTCCTCTAGGTTTTTTATCATTAATCTGATGGAATTGTGTCATGGTGTTTGAATTGATATTAGGTGGACACAGGGACAACACATTTGCTGTACCTGATGCAGAGGCACTGACTGCTTGTCTGATTTTCTGAATTTTGTCAGTGAAGAAGGAGGCAAAATCATTGCATTCCCTGGTGGATAGAAATTCAGAGGCTACTGACACTGGGGGGTTAGTTAGTCTGTCGACGGTAGCAAACAAGGCACGTGCGTTGTTTTTGGTAATGATGTCAGAGAAGAATGACTGTCGTGCATTTTTCAATTCCAAATTATAAAGGCCAAATCTCTCTTTATAGATTTCAAAGTGAACCTGGAGATTTGTTTTTCGCCACCTACGTTCAGCTTTTCGACATTCTCTTTTTTCTGTTCTCACGGTCATGGCCTTTCTCCATGGAGATATTTTCTTCCCAGTCACTTCCTTTACCTTAGTTGGAGCAATGGCATCTATAACATTTTTAATTTTTGAATTAAAATGATCTACTAGCTCATTTACTGAGATGTTAGCAGGGGCAAGTGTGGAAGAAAAATTCTGAGTAAACATTTCCCTAGTATTTTCAGTTAAATATTGCTTTGTGGTTACCTCTTTTTGAACATTTGTGTGAACAGAAATAGAGCTCTCAAAGAAAACAGGAATGGTCAGAGAGCGCAACATCAGTCACCACAACCTTAGAGATATTCAGACCCTTTGATATAATTAAGTCCAGAGTGTGCCCCTTATTGTGTGTGGGCTCCGTCACATGCTGAGTCAGTCCATAGCTATCAAGAACACAAAACAGTTCTTTAGCCCCTCTGTCCTGGGGGTTGTCAACATGGATGTTAAAATCACCAACAATGACTAGACGGTCAAAGTCAATACACACTATAGACAGCAGTTCAGTAAAGTCATCAAAAAAGCTTGCACAGTATTTGAGTGGTCTATAGATATTTAGGAACAGAGCTCGAGAGGAGCATTTCAGCTGAAGGGCCACATATTCAAAAGAAGCAAAGTTCCCATAAGATGTCTTCCTGCATTGAATGGAATCATTGAACAAAATAGCAACTCCACCCCCTTTCTTATGCATTCTTTCCAGACTCATAAAGCTAAAGTTGGGAGGGGTTGATTCGATAAGAACAGCTGCACTGTTATTTTGTTCAATCCAAGTTCCCGTTAAAAACATAAAATCAAGATTGTGCTCAGTGATAAAATCATTGATTAAAAATGTTTTTCCTGCCAGAGACCTGACATTTAATAAAGCTAGTTTAAGTTTGTTAGATACACTATCAGTAAGATGTTTTGTAACAAGCTGTGGCTGACATGGAATCACTGCTAAATTAGATAAACTCACACAAACGTTTGAGCACTTCCTGTTTCTAAGCTGATTCACCGCTCTTAATCTATTACCTATCAACACAGATATCGGAAAACCTACTGGCAGGCAGCGCCCCGGCATGTCCTGGAAAGAGTTGAGAGTGCCATACGCCCTTGAGCCTGGACCCCACACATATCATTAAGAGTTTGTTGCGTTTTTTACACACACATCCTTATCAGGCTTCGGAGACTGCAGATGCTTTCTTGAAGGGAGGCGAGGTGGTTGACGTAGGCACGGTGATGAAGACGGGGGAGATGGTGCGGGGGTAGAGGACATGCTGCCAGGGGGGGGAGGTGGTTGATGTAGGCACGGTGATGAAGACGGGGGAGATGGTGCGCGTCTCTGCAGTGATTTTGGTGGGCGTCGTTGAGGAGCGGGGGTAAAGGACATGGTGCCAGCCCTGCGTATCGCCTTAGTTTGGTCTTTGAACTCCAGGAAGGAATCGGTGCCAACCCTCTGTATCTCCTTTATGTGTTCAGCGATCTCCAGGAGGGTGGGCGAGGGTGAAAGGGTGAACGGAGAGTAGAGAGAGCTGTGGGGTGAAGGAAGAGTATCCTCAGAGGTGATAGGGGGGGTGAAGGGCGGTGGAGACTCCTCCATTTGTCTCCCATAATCAGAACATTCCTCAGGCGGGTGCAGTGATAGATTTTCAAGGTTTTCTGAGCGATGTGTTGCGTCTTTCTCTTGTTTTGATTCCTCTTGTTGCTTGTCCTTGGCAAAGGGAACAGATTGATGACGTAGGCAGTTGAATATGTTAGAGATAAACAATTTCACTCCTGATTTGTTCAGACAAACTCCATTTGCCTTGAAAAGATGTCTGCGGTCCCAGAAAAAGTTAAAGTTGTCAATAAAATTGACAGAATGGTCAATACAGACAGTTGAAAGCCAGGTGTTCAGTGCAAACAGTCTGCTGAATCTCTCCACTCCTCTTCTGACTGGCGGTAGAGGGCCACTGATGAACACCTCTGCATTTAGAGAGCTGACAGTTTCCAACAGACATTTAAAGTCTTTTTTCAGCACTTCTGACTCTTGTTTCACAACATCATTTGTTCCAATGTGCAGTACCACATTCTTCACAGTTGGATGTTTAGCCCCAATATGCAGGATCTTCTCAGCCAAGTCGGAGACCACATCCTTGGGAAAACAGAGTACTTTGGTGTTGTTCTTACTCAGTGTTACTTTGTAACGCGTTACTGTAACGCATTACTTTTTAAATTCAGTAACTCAGTTACCGTTACTACATGGTGCGTTACTCCGTTACTGCGTTCGTCTTTTTATATAGTTAACAGCCAGGCGAACAGAGATGAGAACTGTACTTAAGTACAGTATTTGAGTAAATGTACTTAGATACTTCCTGTGTCACATGCGGAGACACGCTGTGGGCGTGTTTGTGTTGTTTACTAACAAGACTGTCATGGCGGCGGCGGAGCTCAAGTCTAGTTTCTCCACCTGGAGATATTCTCACTATTTCACTTTTGTCGAGCACAAAGAAAAGAAAGTTTCTGTTAAATGTAAGTTGTGTCCTGGCGGGTCAAAGAGCCTATCTACTGCCCAAAACAGTCATTCAAATCTCTTAAAACATCTGCAAAAACAACATGCTGGGACGAAGCTAGTAACTAAGACCGGCACAGACCCAGACTCAGCCGACACCACTCCACCTGCACCTAAGCAACAGCGGCTGGATTTTAACCAAGGGACTGCTAGCCAGGGAAAAGTCGATAAAGCCATTGCACGGTATGTTGTACAACACATGCAGGCTATTGCTACAGTGGAGTCACCCGCTTTCAGGGAGCTAGTTAGCATGATAGCATGTCCGGGCGGCATACAGCATATGGGACGGAAAACTTTTTCCAACTACCTGGAGAAAGAATATACAAAAATGGAAAGCCAGCTAATATCGATGCAATCCAGATTGCATATAATGCATGTCAAGTTGATCAACAGATTGTATTATTCTCCAATGCAATAACAGTACTGAAATGAAGGCTATAAGGGCATTAATATAATGGGAGCCCTTTTTTAAGTAACTAAAAAGTTACTTTTCACAGTAACGCATTACTTTTTGGTGTAAGTAATCAGTAAAGTAACTGAGTTACTTTTGAAATGAAGTAACTAGTAATGGTAACTAGTTACTGGTTTTCAGTAACTAGCACAACACTGTTCTTACTACACAGACCTTTTACATCTCTTACAGCAGTCACCCACAATCAGAGTTTCAGGCCCAGTTGTTAGCTTTCCCTCTAGCCTTTTACTTTTGGATTAGCTATTGGTCCTTGAAGAGGACAGGTTATCCAGGTCATCAGAAAGAGATCTCCGGTTCTCGGTCAGCGGAGCATATCTGTTCTGGATTGGCACACTCGGTGGTTTAGGAGGATTTTTTGTAGTTCTCCCTTTAGCAGCTGTCCACGGCTGTTTCCTAGTAGGAACAGGGGTTGAAGAGGCGCTCTTCCTGGGTGATAACAATGCAGGCCAGCCGGTCACATCACAGATTTCAGAGCGCTGGGCTCTGCCTGTTGTTCGTCCTCCCAAATCCCATGGAAATGATTTACTCTTCGGCCTTGCACTCAGAGAGTTCCAGGGAGGACTACCACTTGTAGATTTATTACCCGGTACACAGCCCTCCTGTTCCTTGGAATCCTTGTAGCTGCTAACTAGCTTTGAGTTAGCATGCCTTTGTCCATTCAATAAACACAGTGGTATTAACATGCACATACGATACGATACGATATACTTTATTGTCCCCGTAAGGAAATTTGTTCTGGGCTCCGTCCAGCAGTTCCGCATACATGTACATAATATACAAACATAGTGAACATTTAAGAGACATACACATATCATCAATCATACACCGTTTGAACAAACACAATACACACAGACGCACATACTGACAATGGCGACCTATTGCACTACCCTCATGGCCAACATTTAAAAAGTACATTTCATTACATTTCACTTTTGACTACATTTCATTTCCTGTGAATGTTAAGAAGCTTAACGGACATTGGTAGGAATGAGTGCTTATAGCGGTTCAGCCTGCTCTTGGGAACCCTGAATCTTCTACCAGAAGGTAGGAGCTGGAATTCTGGGTGGAGTATGTGGGTGGGATCAGACACTATTTTGTTTGCCTGTCTGATAATGGACTGCTCGTATATGTTTTGGAGAGATGGGTGTTTTTTAACCCCCATAATTTTCATAGCCGTCTGTACCAGGCGAGCGATCTGTGACTTTGACTGCACTGTCAAGTTACCGTATGAACAATTGGCTGCTGAGGATGCAACCTCTGAGCACTGCCTGGATAAGCCAGGCCACACATGTGCTGTGCAATATAATTCTTGCTGCAGATACAGAATTTATGAATCTATTATGAATTTTAAATTATTCTTTCTTTTCAGAGCAATACAAACAAGTGAATCCTTTTAGCTTCGGATCATGCAAGGTTAAATGTGTTTCTCCTTTGAAGGTAGATGCAATCATTTATATTAAGACTTTATGACTCCACTTATTTGGAATAAATGTGTACTCTGTGCTAGGCGCCATCTTTTCTAACACATTTGGTATTTTGCGTGAGATGTTACATGCAAGCACATAAGAGATTGAGGCTAAGACCTGTATGGCTCTACAGGGAATACCTAAAGAGAAAATCCTTTGAAATAATATCAACCATACAGTTTTATTATCCTCTGATCACAATAATATTATCTTCTAAGATGGAATACACAAGAGTCAAAGGTGAACACAAGAAGTAGAGAAGTGACTATATAACTGAAAATGACAAAAAGAAGAAAGAAAGAGAAAGGAGAACATACTGATTCAACCCACACTTTAAGTAGGCAGTACATTACCAATGTATGAAAGACAGTTTATATTTGTACGTTTCTAATGTAACCCTGAGGTAGAAACCAGAGGGCAGACGTTTCAAATGTTCAATTCAAGGTCAAATATATAGTCAGATTATAATGGCTTATTTAACAGTGGTTTATCTTGCACTTCAGATTTGCTGCTGGGTGCCAATAACTTTGCTGCAACATTCGTCACTCCTAGTTTTTCTCGGTGATGTTGACAGATGCTTGCCAGCAAAAAAAACGAAGCGGTGAATACTGACTCAATAAAATATTTATAAAACATTGTCATCAGTATCTGAAAACCTAGAATTTGGCTTGCTTCCTCTCACTCAGCATATCTGTTCTCTATCATGGGTCATCTTGTTATCACTTGCACAATTCTTTGACCTGAATTGGACATGTCATTATATGGCATAGGTGAGGTGACATTGAATAAGTTACTGAATCAGTGAACATATTCAAAGGTAACTAGCTAGCTGTGAAAAGGAACATGTCCCAGTAAAAATGACTGTCTGCTGTCGAAGAGTCCCACAGGAGTTGTTCTATTATTCACTGTCTGAACAGCAGCTCTGGGGTCTGTGCCTGGATGGCATCATTATCTACTACTACTGCCTGTCTTTTGTTACAACCTTTCTGAAGAATCACTCAAATTATACTACAGGTATGAGAAAAATAACTTTTGCTTTTGGAGTTTTTCTATCCAAGTGATTGATTTTAAAAGCCCAAAAGAAATGTCATGTCTAGAACTTGTTTTGACAAAAAAAGTACTTACTAGTCCTCTTTAATGACCTTCATATCTAAAGAGTGGGTACTCTTCTACTTACTCCGCCGTGTTTCATCACCATGTCTTGAGACTGTGTTGCGTTGCTCCTAAATGAGTGTTAAGGCCTCTGAGTGAGAGGATGTCCTGAAGATACCAGCATTAACACAGTTTTGCACTCGGGGCTCGTTACTGTAATCTTGTAAAGAGAAGGGTGGAAGGAGGGTTTTTCAGATAGCTACAATCTGCAACCCTAATATAGATGCTGCTAAATCCTACACTGTCCCTTTTAAGGAAAGCTAGTAAAACAACAGTTTAGAATTACTAATTTCCTATGTAAAATTCCTGCATTTAAAATGTGCCAAAAGTATCATTACCAAAAGTAAAGGAGACATTATGCTGAATGGCTAATTTCAGAATAGAATACATTATATCATTATGTTATATTTATTGATGCATTAAAGGTAGGGTAGGTAATTCTCTTCAGAAACACTTTTTGTTATATTCCATGGAATGCTCTTAACATCCTGATAGCAATGAATACATGAAATGCTTTGACAATAAATACATTAAAAAAAATTCATCTGTGGAAGCCATGGTGCTGTAAAAAGCACAACTAAAATAACTGGACGGCCTACCTGCCTGTCAGCCTTCCATCTCGTGCACAAACCTATCTCGTGCCCTCATTGGTCATGTGCGCGTTCGTGTGTGTTGTAGGAGGGGCTCTGTAAGGAAGTCTGAAGGAAGGGGCGTACTTTCAAATTCTAGCGCACTCGAGCTGGTTTCTCCATTCTTACCTACCCTACCTTTAATGTGTAAAGCTGGTAAAGGTGAAGCTTATTTTTTATAATTTATTCTACTGCTAGGTGGTTTAATATATTCTAATATCTCATAATTCTAAATCTGCGAAGCACACTAAAGTAACTTGAGTTGTCGGATCGGAAATGGATTTGAATTGTATCAAATCACTGTTTAATTGCCACATATTTAGACAGCAAAACGAAGACTCTGCCTGTAACCCACATCTTTTATAGGGCTTGAGTAAATGTAGGCTACTACTTTCCACCACTGGCCAGGTGCGTACATTATATTGTCCCACAAAAATCCAACAAATGATTGTATGAGGAGAAAACTATCAAACTGGATCAAATAGTTCCCACCTTGTGTTTGTTCTGGTCTCGACCTATCATTCTTTAAGACTTTTAGCCCGATTCACATGAATGAGTGTGAACCTTTTTGAATCAAGCTCACCCCATCTCAAACACAGCTGACAAATTACACCAAATGGCGCAGTGTTGCTAATACAAAGATGGATGCATGCAGGTTACAACTGTCATAATCTTATTGGAGATTTCACACCGACTGTCAGACCTGGTGAGCGTCAAAGCCTGAGATTTCCGCATTTACATTCTGCTCTCAACTCCTTGCAGCCTTTAATTTTCCATGAGCTTCAATGCCAGTCACCTCCTGTCGATTTATTTAAACTGTGTTGCTGAGAATCTGCCCATTTTTCACATTCAGTTATGATTACCCTTTCAGCTGCTCAGTGTGGTAAACCTCACTTTATTTTATAGTGTAAAACATGTTATCTGTCAGCATGTGTTCAGGCCATTCAGTGCAGTTCCTTACAGCACCTTGACATCAACTCTATTCAAACACGTTTTCTTCTTGCTGCAAAAAACTCTTCTTGCTGACAAAAACTCAACTGAATGGCTCTTCCCGGACAAACAGACTCAAGTTCAGTTTTTTTCCCAGGGCCATATGTGCACTAAACGCTGCTAATATTTAAATTATATAAGCCTTCCGTGCAATACGGGGGGAATCGTGCAATTTAATTTATTTATTATTTATTTATGTACATATTCCCTTATTAAGTCCCATTTATTGTTTTTATTGTTTTTATATTGTCTTGTTGTTTGTATAGTGTCTTGTTGTTTTTATATTGTCTTGTTGTTTTTATATTGTCTTGTTGTTTTTATATTGTCTTGTTGTTGCGTGTTGGCACGTTGAGTCTATTGTAATTTCGTTGTACCTGTACAATGACAAATAAAGATCTATCTATCTATCTCTTCATTGTATCAAATAATAATAAAAAGCACCTAAATCAACCAAAGTCACTAAACAATGTTGATTTACGCTCAGCTGAGCCATTGAGGACAATGGTGTTGAAGACAACATCTCCCATAATCCCACACTATCATAGCATCAACAGACTCTGGCTGAGAAACCCCTGATGGCAAAACAAATACATAATGGGAGTTAAATACATTCTTCCCTTTAAATTAAATGTTGTGTAAAATCAGTTAATAATGTATTGTTTATATTTATGCACAAAGTGGATGCTCCTGTGGGGATTGTCCACAGTATTGAGTATGTAAGTCGCTTTGGATAAAAGCGTCTTAACAAGTGACATGTATGTAATGTAATGTAAAGATACATTTAGAACATGGAAATTACTAGTATTGGCCCTTTGAAAAGTCATATTTGTCTATTTGTGTACAGCAGTGTAATTAAGTAATTATGTTGTTCTTTTTAGTTTTACTTTTAATAACAATTGTATTGCTTTAGAGCTATATTAATTCATTAGGATAATAAACACCTATTTTATATACTGTATTATGCCACATTTAGAATGGCAGTATGTTATTTTCCTCATGTTTACAGTTGATACATTAAGTTAGTTGGATTTGTATCTTTTGCAACAAACATTATTAGTCTTTATAATAATGATATCTGTTATGGTTTAGGTGTTTTGCTTTCTCCTCCTCCCCTCTGTCTTCTCTCTCTCTCTCCTGTGCAGTGTGGTGATCGTTAGAAGGCTCAGCTGGTTCACAATGAGGAGCACCTGTACTCATCTAATCAACTCCTCCATAAAACCCTGGTCATGTTCACACTCCAGTGCCAGATCATTCCGTCTCACTCGGTAGAGCTGAACGTCATAGTATCCTAGCTTAGTGTGATTTTCTCTTGCTCTTTTTGTTGAAGAGTAACCTTGTTTTTTCCTCTGTTTTTCCAGTGTCTGCTCGAGCCAGCCGGAGTCCTGCCACCGCCACCGGCGTGAACTAGATCCACCTTCATTTTGTGGATTGTTTTTTAGTAGCTCCTTTTTTCCTTTATTAAACATTGTTAAAAGACTGAATCCATCTAGTGTCTGCCATTTTAGGTCCTGAACTTTTGACCCAGCCTTAACAGATATCATCTTTGGTGATCAGGGATTTGTTACCCAGATGATGGATGGATCTTCACATCAGCAAACCATTTCTTTATTTAAACTTTTCAACACACTCTTCATTATATGCAACACTTTTCAGAGTTAATTTGCATAGCTGAGCCTATTATTTTATATTACACTCGCCACACTGCAGTAGTGATTACCTCTGTTTACTGCAACGACATAAAGAAACTCTGTAATTATAACAGCATGAAAATATTCCGCTCTTGTCAGCTTTGAGTTTTGTTATCAACTTGCTTGACTTTAAGAAAAGCTGTAAGCCAAATTGTCTCCTCAGTATAAACATCTGTAATGATGACTGCAGATGATAAGGTATTTTAAGAAATGTGGATATCATTTCTGTTCAAACGTCTTGTGCTTTAAGGGAGAAGTGAAAACACGGCTCATGCAATAAATGCCATTATCTCTTTCTAAGTTAATTTGCTAATTTGTGTGCTCTAAATTAGAGAGTTATAGATAATGCAGATCAAGACACCGTGTGTGTGTGTGTGTGTGTGTGTGTGTGCGTGTGTGTGTGTGTGTGTCAAATCTCTTGACATGTGAAAGTTTGTGATGGTGCTGCAGTCATATTAGACACATATTCACATCAGCCTTGAGCAAATGTTTTAGTTGAGCAGTTCTGTTTTATTGGGCATTATTACACATTTCATTACACACATTTAACATCAGGGAAGACAGAAACTGAGTCGCTCCAAAATGTCTGAATATACCAAAAGATAGACTTTGGGCTAATGAACCTTAATATTTCTTGAGCTGAAACACAAAGTTGATTATTTTTGATAATCAGCAGATAAACAAATAAGTAATCTTGAGCTTTATCATTTAAGCAGAAATCTATTTACTGCTACTAATTTTCCAATGTGAATATTTTATTCTTTTATGATAGTAAACTGAATATTCTTGGAAAAGCCTTGTAAAACAATCAGTTTGAATATGTCAACATGAACTTTGGAAAATGCATTTCAAATTTGACTGACATTTTAAGACCAGATAATTAATAGTTACTTTCATATTAAATTAATCATATATATAATAGTTTGTTGCAGCACATGCCTAGGGAATACAAATGACCATCATAGCATTTAGAGCCATGTTTGTCATGTTTTTTTCTGACCCACAGTCAAAGCCCAATCTAAACTTAATGTTCAATGCACAGTGATAGAAAACAAATAATCTGACATGTCTGTAAATTCTGGCTTGATTTGGCATAATATTTTTTAAGAAATCAAAATGGTTTAAACTATGTTTTGTCCATCACACAGATGAACAAAGATACATTAACCAAGCATTCATATGTTTCCTTTCACTCACTGAGTCATATACATTAAAACGTTCTGAAAAAACAGCTTTCAAAAAAATACAATGGAAGTCCTTGTGTTTTTGTATAGTACATTGTGTAGCCTGCATTTTAAACGGTATGTTAAAACTGCATTGTAGCAGGACATACAACAGGAATGACTAGATTAAAACAAATGTAATTTTATAAAATTATTTGAATCTATTTTATCAATCAATCAATCATTTATTTTTTCTCTTTTCTTCAGTTTGCAGACCCAACTCATATTGAGACAGAGAGAGAGAGATACACACATCCAGAGACAGAGATTCAGAGAGAGAGAGAGAGAGAGAGAGAGAGAGAGAGAGAGAGAGAGAGAGAGAGAGAGAGAGAGAGACTACCCAAATATTGCTTCCAGTCCGGTAAGTGTTATGAGTGGGCCTATCATCCAGCATAGGCATACATGAGGAGCCTATTCATTATTCATGTCATTGCAGTTGCCCTGTTATGATACAGTCCTATTTGGAGTGGGCTACCTGATTTGCTCACCGCGTCCGTCAAAGCGGTGCGTGGCCCTGCGTCGGCTGGCTGTGCGCGCTCATAGGTCGGACCGAGAAGAATCGGAGGGGGAGCAGGCAAAGTGCGCGCCTACGAGACTGCGCGCCGCAAGGAGGGGGAGAGGTCCAGCTGCAAAAAAAGGAAGAAAAAATACGCCGTGACAATGGCAACATCAAGCACCTCGTAAAAGGCAGATAACAGGCGAGGGGGCGCCGCGAATCGGGAGTTTGAGAGGCGACGGCCCCTGTTTGTCCCGAGAAGAAGCGGCGACATTAGGACACGCTGGCTGTCCTATAGCGCGTTTCCTGGAATACGAATTCTTCCGTAATTGAAAATGGAGCGGCGGGGGAGAGGAGAGTCGCGCTGTCTCCATCGTTGAGAGGCGCGTCCACCTGCTATTACTGGAGGCCCGGGCTGCTTCTGCTGCTGCTGCTGGTGGTGGCGGGGAGGGTGGGGGGGGGGGGGAACATGCATGGGAAGTGTTTGCATTTCTGGGGAAAGACGCATCTCTGATACTGTCCAAAGAAGCTGAGGAGGATCCCATTGCGACGGGGGAAAAACGCAGTTTTGGGCGCATACGCTCTGGAGGTAGGCATTGGAAACGTTATTATGCTGCTATTCAGCGTGCCGTGTATGTTTGAATAGGGAGCGAGCTCTATTTGGTATGCACTGCACATGACAGCTCGATTTGTACACACACTGATTTACATCCTTGCTTTGCTTGATTTGCTTTATCTATCGGACATTTTTATTCAAAGGGAGAACACACCAAGCATGCGGTGTAGTAGCTGCCCTGCCTCCTTGGGACAGCTGTCGTAGGCTACATTCATTCCTCTCTGCTCCATCGATTAGCCCATTCCCTGCGAAAAATACCCCCACTTATTTAAAGCGCAGGTACACTGACCTATTCTAAAGCTCAGAAATCAACACAGATACAGGTGCCACGTGTGGTTGTTCACATTGAAGCCAGTTACCCTGTACTGTTAGTGTGTTTTGAAGGCAAACACTGGCCTGTGGACGTCATTTTGAATCAACGCTATGCATCCCGAGCAGTGCTGCCCCAAAATGAATAAGAGATGAATAAAGGGGAATCATCTATAGTCCAAACTAATGAATGATTCATGAATGGGCTATTGAAACCCAATGGGATAACATCATCTTACAGCTATAGGCCCCTCCACTGTGATAAGGTGAATAAATGATTCATATAAACGGTTTATGAGCACAGATTCCTAAAATTGGCCTAAACACCATGATGGCAGAGCACACACAGGTGCACTAACGCGGTGTGAATGCCTGCACTGTCGGGTCACTAGATCAGTAGCTTGCTGTGTCTGCTCCTCTTAAAGGATGCCTCATGACAGATGTTTACTGGATGTCCCAGGCAGCCACACTGCGAGCCAGACAAGCCCGGCTAGAGAATAATGAGCTGCAGCCCATAATAACATCCTCTGTGCTCTGGTTTTGTGGAGGTGTTACAATCAGTTGTTAACTCTGTTTTAAATAGGGTTTTGTAATTGGATAACATTTTAACGGGCTAGACATTTCCCTGGCTAATGTTTATTGGAAAGCCTTGTAAGAAGGGATTTTCAACCTGCTGAATTTATCGCCACAATTAATGATCTGGACAATTATTGATCTGACATGACTTAGTTTGATTTATGTGTTGCAGCTTTTATATTAACCTATTTGAGAGGATTGTTTTGTGGCTTTTCTGCATGCATTTGGTTCCTATTGGAAGATTTCTTTAAAAAATGAAATGTAGTGATACACTGATGGAGGGCAACCTGTCACTGCCCTCTGCTTCTCTTGTGAAGACATCAGTGTAAACCAGATGGAAGGCCATGCATTGATTGAGTCAAAGAGAGCCTTTAAGAAGGCCAAATTGAGTTGACATGTTGATGTGGGTGTCATTAACATACATGATCATGTGTGCCGTCACTGGGCCTGAGGCTATGTGACGTGTTTCGGGGAGTGGGTCTCCTTGCTCTGGCCGTCTGCAGCCTTGTTTGAAGATCATAGATACAGAACAGAAGCTCACATATCAAACTGTGTCTTCTTCTGTGACGTGCCGCCAAGCTCGCCATGGAGGTTACAGAATTTGCCATTCATCTCCTCCTGGTCAGCCTCACTGCTTTCACTCCAGCGCCATTCTCCGTTCAGCCTCAAATTGGGTGAGAAATTGAGTCCAATGACACATTTCACCACCATGGCTCTGTTCCAGAGTAGCAAGGACAGCGCTGGAAGGTTTTCTGAAAATGTTATCCGAGCGTTATGTTGCTGCAATAAAACCAGCAGCTTGTGTACATAGTCTCTTATCTTCTCCTGTCCATGTGTGCTCTATGGCTTCTCCTCTGCTTCTGCCTCAGGCACATGTGTTGGGCCTCTACTACCACGTCTGTTGAATGGGAGAGAGTCTCAATTATACCGAATGAACTGATCCTCGTCAATCATGCTTTTTTTCTTGCCAGTGGACACATTATTCGCATATAAAGATCATGTTCCTGGTCAATAATTTACATCTTAAAGGTTCTAATCAATATAAGGCATTTTAGAGAAGAGGATACAACTGCTTGTACTATAAATGTTTATAAGTATGATGGATTTCTTCAATCGTATTGCCTGACAGATTGCACAACAACACTTAAAAGGAGATACAGGAGAAAACATCTCGTTAAGGATACAGAAAGGGCTTCCCGCCTATGAAGCCCCGCTGTGTTTTATGTCTGGAGCTCTGCAGTTTTCTCTGCACATTGTGTCGCTAAAGTATTATGGAAGCACCTTGTGTCTGTCCCAGTCTATGTAGAAGCACGCTGAGCGTATCAGTAGCGAGTGTCTGTGTAAGCACACTGTGTTTATGTCAGGCCACTGTATGCAGAGGCCTGCTGCGTCCGCCCCGGCCCTGCGTTTGGGCTGTGCCTTGCTGACTGCGGCCCAGCGGAGGCAGTCTTTCCCCGTGCTGCTGCCTCTGCCGAGTTCTGTAATTAAAGGCAGAGGTAAGTCCAGGGGAGAAGGCTCGGCTCTGATTGCTTTTCATGGCCGCGAGGAGAGAGCTGCAGCGTGTCCCGAGGGACTGAGGCGCTGCTGAGCTCTTTGCTGCCTGCTCTGCCCCCCAGACGGGAGCTGTTCCAGAAAGACACACACATTTGTACTCACACGCTACTGGCATACTTATGCATACACAAGTAAACATACTCTAACTCTTCCTGCTGCAGACACACATATGTATGCACAGTGGCTGAGAGAGGCAAAAATGACAGCTGTAGCTGACAGGCAAACTGAGCAAATCTAATTTAAAGAATGCCCCGTTTAAGAAAATATGTGTCAGTACGAGGCGTGAGGCACTGAGGCAAAACTGTAAGAGTGCAGTCATGTAATGAATTAAAAACAGCGCAATCAGAAAGACATTAAGGTTCTCTCCGTGGATTGGCTGCCGGTCGGCATTGACAGAGAAGTTGATGTGTGATGGGGATGAGGGTAGATGTGAGCAGAGACTGCCTGTGGTTGTCTTGGACCAGCGCTCTGCAGGGGGAGCTGTGCCTCCCCATCCTCCCTCCCTCCATAGCAGCAGCCAAACTGAAGAGGGCTGCTCTGCACTCTGAGGGCCTGGCAAACATAGACATGCTCACATATAGGATCTGGGTTGGCCACAGCGCTTTTAGGGGGAACATTGCCTCAGCGCTCTCCTCTCCTCATTCTCTGGATTCATTCATGACAGCTGGCTGGTTTAAGTACGCCAAGGGGTTAAACCATCCTTACAAGTCCTCTCAGATAGATTCCAGTGGAAGGCAGAATATCACTTTGAGGAGAGGTAAAAAAAAAAAAGGAAAATCAGTTTGGTGCAACTTAAATGCCAAGGCCAGCCACGTTTTTGCACCGTGTTCTAGGGCTGCTCAATTAATCGTATTTTAATCGCAATTATGATTTTGGCTTGCAACGATTACGAAAACAACATAATCGAAATTAAACGATTATTTTTTATTTATTTTTTTCAGTTGAATTATACTTAAAGTGCAGGCAGGGTAATCAACTGTTAAAAACATACTGTACTGTTCACATTTTTTTTTCAATAAATAGATGTTTTCAAAGTAAATCATCGTTTTTAATAATCGTGATATCAATTATTCACCCAAATAATCGAGATTATGATTTTTGCCATAATCGAGCAGCCCTACGGTGTTCATGAATTAGTTCTGCCAGGATAATTAAAGTAATGCATCAGGATTTCTGCCATTAACAAATAAAAGTCCAATTAAACTGGGGTCTATTAAACCACTTTCCGCGTTGCCTACTTGATCTCAACATGTAGGCTGGTGGCCACTGGGACCATGAGCACGCAGGCTTGATGTTCATAGCTCATTTCCTGCTTCCACATCAGACCCTTATATTACAGATGGATAGATAATGTGAAATTTCCCCAGTTCTGCTCACTCTCTCCCGGGCCCCCTTGCATTTCAACTCATGGGGTTCTTGAAACAGATAGTGTGATTTGATGCTGGGAAATTTGAGAAGGAGCCCAAAGAGGTTGAGATTTAATGCAGTGGACACAGGTGCACTGACATGAATGGTGCGAAAGCGGTATGTTCACGATATGACTCGGGAGGGAGGAAGCTATATGACAAGGCTGGATTTTAATTGGTTTCTCACAGTTTGCTCCCATGTATTGTTCCCTTTGTAACGGCACACACAGTAGCAATAACAACTCTGTTTTTTTGTTATATAATAACACTAATAGATTCATTGCCCCTTGTCTAATTCCTCATGTTGGAGCCGGAGGAGTCGCATATCCATGTTGTGCTAAACGCGTATACATCCAGTGTTCCGAATGCTGGAATAATAAGCCACCTTCATTAGCCTTATCTTTGATTTGGTGGATGGAAACAGGGGGAGGAGGTGGGGGGAGGAGGTGGGGGAGATGATGAGAAAGAGCGCCAAACATAGTGTAGGTTGTACTGAGAGAGAGGAGAAAACAGAGGAGCTGCAGATGAGAGGGGGGATGGACATGGTGGGAAGATTAGAGGAAGGGCTGGACAGACGGAGGGAGAGGGGACAGAAAAAAGGGAGAGACGTAGTTACTGCTGAAGGTGGGGGTTCAGGGTGCGTCCTTCCAGCAAAGCCAGTTGGAACAAACAAACGGTCGTGAGACAGACAGTGTTGTCTCTGATGGGAGAGAAGCTGGCTGTGCCCTGGATCTTTCCCTGCACCTTTCATTTTCTAAATGCTGTTTTGTCTGTTCACCACTTAACAAGCCACCAGTGCCTCAGAAAGGAACCACGCTTTATTTGCTGCTGTACATAATTACCAGCCATTCAAGACGGGCTTGTTTGCTACTCTAAACGATGTTGTGAATTTTTTTTCAAATATGAGACAGGCTATATTTTGCTGTAAATCTTTTCACAGCGAACAAGTTGAGTGTTTACGGGCATTGCCAGCGATGGGTCTAAGATTAGCTGTAATTTATTTCACTTTAATTGTGCTGCTGTTTGTGGAGACTGCGCCATTTGTGCCCTAATCAAACATTAGTGATAATTTAATCGAATAGCTATTCTATCATACCGCGGTGAGACAGCCTGTTGCAATAGTCTTCCTGTCAGATACAGTCAGCTGAAGAATAGCGCTTTACTTTTCATTTACCATAGCACGCCAGAGGCAAAACACAATCCATGCGCGACACATCTAAGAAGAAGTCAAATGAGGAATGTTTTTGAATATCTTAACACAGAGAATGTGAATTGAATTGGATACATGAATTTCAGGTTGGATTTGACCCTGATCTGTTAGATGATGTTGCTGATGATACAACAGCACGACTGCTATTCTACTACGGGTAATAATTATAATCATTCACAGCTAGGGGTCCTTGTCACAGGAGTGGGGCACAATGGAAATAATAATTAGGACTTCTCATTTCAGATGCATCTCAGAAGGGTGTATGAAGTGTGTACTGCGGCTCTTTGACTTCTAGGATGTACAGCTGTGTGTATTCTTGCTTGTTTCTCTGTCAGCTCCAGCGTGCCTCAGTAAGGATTTCTGCTGGCTCCGGCGTTTTCTTTGACTTTGCGACTCCTGTTATTTCTCACATTCACACACGCACATGTTTTAGCATTATGACAGTGACCCAGTCTCTGCTGTCACACACAAGTAGCCAATTTAAGCATAACAATATACATGATAGGCCAGGATGCCTGCTTCACATTTATTGTCAGTGACGTACACTGAACATACTTTTTTTTGCTCACCGTATTTCAGTGCTCTTCTAACCCATTTCCCCAAGTCATCATTCAGCGACAATGTCAGAATACAGCATATCACAGTTGAGCCAGTCAAATGCTCTCTCGAAGGAGTCAAATATGCAACGCAGCGTAGCCGGCGCTGATAAAAGAGCTAATTCATAATTTAGTCACACAAAGCCTCCGAGATTCTTTGTAATATCTTGTATACTGTTGGAATTCAGTAGGTCTGGATTTTGCTAAATCATTTGCAGGGGTTTTGTGTTATACCAAGTTTTAGCTTTGTTTTTGATAAAGCGGATTACATTATTTTTTGATTTAGGTAATATTAAATCGTTATTGATTTTTTCAGTTGAATTGCTTGCATTTCTTCTGAAGCCCGACCAAATGATGTTTATATTTCTCTGAACTATTATGGTAAGTTACTTGTAATGAACATGAACATTCGGACCCCTTTTGAAATACTGACTAAGCTGTCAAGATTTGAAGACTGGCACTGTATGCTTTGTCAGATCCTTAACTTCTAATCCTTTATTTCCTCGTGTTTAGACTTTATTTTATTAAAGGTCTTGTGGTTGCAAACGATGTGTCAATTAATTTGTTGAGTCAATCAGCAATTTATTTTTAGGTAAATTGTCAAATATTCCACATATTTATAACACCTAAATTGTGAAGTCAAGCTGATTTCTCTTGTTTTATTTTCTAGTAAATAATGTAGTATGTCTTCAGCTTTTGGACTTTGCAAACAAACAATCTGAAGATGTCACATTGCGCTCTTTATTTTTGAGGATCCCTGTTTTTTCATAATTTATAGACCAAGTATTAAATTGATTAAAACAAGCATATCATTCAATACTTAAAACAATTATTACTTTTAGAGCTAGTCAAAACAAACCTAAAAACTTTTAAATGTTAGTAGTTTGACCTTTTTTAAATTGATAAAACCGTTATGTGGAAAAACCTAAAGTACTTTACTGACCCATACTAAAAAAAAGTTAAATACATGGTTGTATTGGCACTAAACCTCATGTCAAACACAGCTCAACATGTCATGCCTACAATATATACAGAAGGAAGTACATCCTTGTGTCCAGTACACTCACGCCCAGCGTGTTAATTTATTTAGCTGCTACTATTACTGTCATACAGCGACGTTTCTGTCACCATGGGCTAAATACTTTGGGAGCATCACAACTGCAGGTATTTTCCTTTTATTCAAATGACGCTGCGTATAACCTGCTCCTTTGATATCTGTCTCTGAGGCGTGTATATAAGCTTGCGTATAAGCACGCCTTTTTGCCTTTTGTGTGCACTATTTAAGATTTTCTTATGGTTTATTTATGCAGTTTATTCCATTGAGAGAAAGTCTTTGTCAGAGGAGAGCAAGTGTACAGTCTGCATGCATACTTTATAGCCATAGGATCTAATACGTTTAAAACTCACTATCAAAGATGTATGCTACTGCTGTGTTTTGGCTCCAGTGATGAAGCCTCTTGAGAGGTGGGTAAGGTATCTATGTGCAAAGTGTTTGTGCTACAGTGTGTGTGTGCATATGTATTATCTGTTTGAGGGGCAGTCAGTGCTTAAAGAAGCCCTCTGTGCTAACTGTTAATCCCGAGGTGCATCCAGTCTACCTGGATTTAGTGAACTGACAGAAAATTAGCAACAACAAACACCCGTCTGTCTCTCCCCCTCTTTCACAAATCTGCCGTCACTGACTCTGCGTCGACAGACTGCCAAGCAGTTAAAATATGAATGTGTGTGTAGTACGCATTAAAGCTGCTCGATTATGGCAAAAATCATAATCACGATTATTTTGGTAAATAATTGATATCACGATTATTAAATACGATTACAGTATTCATTGACTTTGAAAACATCCATTTATTGAACTTTAATACAAATAATAATTTGAACAGTCTCTTTTTAACTGTTGATTACCCTGAACGTATAATTCAACTGAAAAACCAATAAAAAAAAAAATTAAAAAAGGATACATTTATATTTACATTTAAATAAATAATATCAATAAACAAGATCAACAAATATTTTGGAGCGCACTTCCACAAGCTACTAAACATATATTAATATGATAAATAAAATAAATTAGATCAAATATGTTGCAGTGTACTGTCACAACCTCGTTTTTTTAGATTATGTTGTTTTGGTAATTGTGGCAGGCCAACATCGTAATTGCGATTAAAATACGATTCATTGCACAGCCCTAGTACGCAAGTGCACATGCTTATTTGGTCCTCTGAGCTTTTATGTGGGCTAGCAAGTTGTTTTTTGTGTATGCACGAGCAAGTCCACATTCTTATAATGATAACATTATTTTTTCATCCTACACTGTACAAAAGCTGAGAGAAAAGTAAAAAAATACTTTAACATCTTTGACTGAGTCTCTTGGGGCTTTCTGAAATGTTAATTTAAGATTCCATTATAACATGTATTTAAATCAGACTAAGAATTAATTCCATTATTCTTGGAGGCAGTTGGGGTTTCTGTATCCGTCGAGACGGTTTGCTGCTCCCTCCTGAGACCTGTGGGTTTTCCCATCACTTTTAAAATCAATTACCTTTCTACCTCCCTCGCCTCTCCAACTCTCTCTAAGTACTCTCCTCTTATTCTTCATTAGAAAACCCACCACTTCACCTATAGCTCACCATGAACACCTCGACCGGAACTGTGTATTTTAAAGTGTTCATGGCACAAATGAGTGCCTCTCTTTCTGATGTATTCATATGTCTTACATATAGCTGTTGGCCTGCGCAGAATGTTCTCAGCCGGCTTTTTTCGCAGTCTCTCGACAAAGCCGCCGCCTCAGATAAAAATAGGAAGACAATCTGTGGCTGGGTAGGACCTGTTAGCCCTATGTGACACTAAAGCCACAACAAAGACGCTGCTGTACTGCTGGTGAGGAGCGGCTGCAGCCCTCGGGAGGGATCATGTTATTCTCCCTCGTGCGCCATCTCACAAACACCTCACCGCACTAACTGAGGGGAATAAGCATGGATGGGCTTGACGGCTGCTTCCTATTTTAGTCATCGGCAGGTAGGCGGATGAGTTGAACTGCGGAGGATCTCTGTGCAGCGAAGTCTTCGTCTAATTAGTTTGTCTAATTATGTCTTTGTGCTGGAAATTTCTCAAATTAGTGGTATCGTGCAGAATGTGAGCATGCTCATTACAGTTGTCATGAGAATTGTTGCGGTGGTTGAATAAGAGAAAGGGAGAGGGAAAGAAGGAGAGTCATTGAAACCCAAAGCTTACAACAGTCCAAATCCCTTTATCAAATACAAATATCTTGCAATGAGAGACGTAGCGCCAGGCTCTTGTCCCAGGGATGCTCAGGGGAAATCGTATGTGTACCCATGAAACACCTCACGCTCCCTTCGGTCCTGTGCAGGGGGCGCACCTATTTGTGGCAGACCAGAAAAAGGTCCCCTTTGATTCTCCCACCCTGTGCGTCTGCTGTAAGACTGTCACAGCATCAGGGATGTAAGTGTCTCACATGGAGACACTTTTTGATTTTCCCTCCTTGTGAGGTGCCACAGCATCAGGGATGAAGACCCCCCTCACTCCTCCCCCTCCTTCCCTCATCGTCATCACCCGGAAAAGCTTCTTCTCACGGCCACCAAGTGAGGACCAGCCTCCTGAATCGCTTGCCATTTCCTCTTTCTTCCCTCAACCGGTTCTCCTCTCTCTTCCCATTTCCCCTTTTTATCCTTCCTTGCTTTCCCAACATCCCTCTCTCCCTCTCCCTCATTCTCCCTTTCCTTCTACCTCTCTCCTTCCCCCACTCCTGGGCCTACAGTAATTGGTATTCCGAGTGGCAGCTGGGATCCATACAAACACGGCAGACAGAGGGAGAGAGTGAGCGAGCCAGAGTGTGTGTGAGAGGGAGAGAGAGAGAGACATGGAGGCAGAGAGAAAGAGAAAGCCAGCAAGTCAATACGCTGGTTCATTAGAGCACTGAGTCACAGTGGCCGCTGCCTCGTTTGTTTGTGTTTGTCCAATACTCTGTCTTAAGCAGAGCCCACCGCCTCTGTCCGCTCACAATGGCACACCTGACAGCAACACACCCCAGGCTGCCTGGCCGCCCGCGAGAATTTGGGCATACCAGTTTATGAAATAATTACCAAACTAATAGCTCAGAATTAAGGAAAGGAGAGAGAGAGAGAGAGAGAGAGAGAGAGAGAGAGAGAGAGAGAGAGAGAGAGAGAGAGAGAGAGAGAGACGTGTTTACTTTGGAGGAAATGGTAATATGACGGTGGCTGTGTGGTTGTCCGGCTCCCTAGGCCCTCATGGTGCAGTGACCCCTCATTACCACGGCTTGAGAGAGTGTGAAACAGAGGAGATCACTCCAAAGGGCAGCCCTGTAGATGCGCCTAACCTTTCCAACCATCGAAACACGTCAACCATACAAATAACTCATTAACCTTATCCATTTAAATGAAAAGCTCCTACTTTTATCCCACACCCTCTTCTTCTCTCCCGATTGGTTTAATTGGCCATTGAACATGATGAAGATGGAAAGCCTCTTTGCAATGTGGTGTGGTCAAGGCAAGCCATGCAGCAAGGCAATGGGGATTTGGCCCCCTTTGGCCCCCTTTGGCCCCCTTTGGCCCTGACACTTAACAAAGTGGGTTTAAGATTTGGGGGAGGGAGAGGAGAAATGGAGGGTCGAGAAAGTGATAGTATTTTAGCATGAGGCTGTTGTTTAGGAAGTGGCCTCCGGCTCTGTCCGGCAGCACAGGAGGGCATTGATTGAAGGAGCTCAATAGCTCGGCCTTTTAATCACCTCGCTCAGAGGCGGCATTGTCCCACAGGCCGGGAGAATGAGCGCTGCTAATACCCCCGTGCATATGCACACAGCCACTGGCTCCCAGGCTTCTGCGGCCCCTCACAGATCCACACAGCCACTAATCAATAGGCCTGATTACCAACAGGGATGCTGAGCGGGCTTTGTTCTCGCTTGTCAACAGAAGAGCTTGCCCCATTTCCAAACATCTTGACAACTTTTGCTTCGTGTGGTATCATCTAAGGACCTTAGCCATGGTGCGTTTATTATTATACTGAAATGGGACCTGCGGCACCAAGAGTTAGATCAGTCAAAAGACTTAAACGCGTGTGCTCCGTGTCTGGAATAATGTGCTGTTCTGACCCAGTTGTAAAGAAGACATTTAGACTAACACATCAGGCTTCTAAAAATGGCATTTCTCTCACTCTCATTCCCTGCTTTGCTCTCTGTCTCCATGTCTTCTCCCTCTCCCTCGTTCAATCTGCCTCTCTGCCTTCTTGGCTGTCATATCTCTTTATACCATTTAGAAATGCTGTACATTGTGTTACAGGGTTGTGACTGATAGCCTGCCAATTTCAGCTGTGGCACATCAGAGAGGCTAACCCCCCCCCCCCCCCCCCCCCCTGAACACAGAGAGACTCACATTAAAACCGTGACAGTGTGTGCTCCTCTTACTGCTCTCACTGATTCCATACTGCCTGATTAAGTGTTTATCAGAACAACTGAGGTTTTTCTTCATTATTGGTGAAGTCCCCTGGAAAGAGGGTAGCCCAGAATGCGTCTTTCACGCAGGAACACACAGAAACTCCCTCCTGGCGCAGTGTAGGTTTGTCGATGTGCTGCAGCCTCACATGAGCAATAGACAAGAATGATTGTTCTCTCTCATCAGAGATTCTGAGGCCATTTATTTTTCCATGCAGCCTATCAATAAGCCTCTAAGCCGGGTTTCAAAAACTAATAACATCAATGACGTTAAAAGGGGAAACAAATATCAAAGGCAGGCAGGGTATTAGCAGAGGGAGATGGGGGTGAATATTGAGATTTGAGTTTGTAGACGGTCCGATTTGTTGTGTCCCATGCCGTCCTCATTATTCCCCCCCGTCACGTGCACACACACTATTTCTGTGACTGACATCCCTCTCTGCCTTGTCTCTCTCTCTTTCTCTCTGGCCTTTTTTGTCACTCTGCCCTCCCTTTTTCATCTCCCTCTTTTTCTCTGTGTATCTCCTTTCTTCTCCGTCTGTCCTCTGCCACCCCCTCCCCTGCACCCCACCTGCCCCCCGTCCTTTGGTTTTGAAGCCAAGTAAAGGAGTCGCCTTCTGAAGCAACAGGGAAATAATTTGTGTCTCCGAGAACAAAGGGAAATCTTCACTGCGAGAGTAATGGAATGGATTTTTCTGATGTGGATGAAAACTGTCTTCATTATAGAATCTCATTTTGAAAAAAAGAAAATACTGAAGAAAGAGAAAAATAATAAGGGTGTAATATGACAGAGGAAATGTGTCCCTCTCGTAGGACCGTGATTTTAAGATTTAAAGACATTTTACAAAACTGCATTAATGTGCCCGAGTGTGCATTAATTTATTATTTATAACTGTCTTTGTCATTGTTTTCGTATCACAATAAACTGCAGTTCCAGGACCAAAATACTGTTTTAAAATGCCATGTACAATTCTTTATCGTCACATATTGACCGGACATTCCTCAAAGCCCGCGACAGACCTCCATGCTCACTTATTGAGCCGTTATCAATGAGCTGCTTTTGTCTCGGCTCAAGAGACTGGGGACGTATTAGCAGGACATTTATTGTGCTGGAAAAGAGGGAATAAGGAAGCCAAAGATGCTGTGGATCCTTCTCTGAACGCTTACTCGTTCCTCTCTGCAACAAATATATTTTATTACTTGATGTATACATTTCTGCTTGCTCCTTGTCTCATGAAGTAGTTTCCAGAGATTATCCACTTGATGGAACCTCTCAGAGCTTCATAATATAGCCAGTGTTGTTTTTTTCTGCACTCAACAATATGTTCCAAGAAAACCAAAGCTCCATCTCTGAATGGAAATAAATGTTACAATAGAAATGTCTCAGCTTTTTGAAAGTGTGCCTCCATTACTTGAAAATCGCTTGTTGACTCTTCTGTATTTTTTAAAGAGTGCCATTATCATTGTCACAAATATTTGAAAAATTACATTTGCAATTATTTTCAAAAAAAGTGAAGAAGTGCACTTGTGATACATTTAATGACCCCTTTCAGTCTATTGCTTGTTGGCCTTCTGTAAGCTGCAGCGAATCTACGAATATTTTTAGCGATAATGGCTGAATTGTTTTTCACTGAATAGATGGAAAGTAAAACAAATGTTTTTTATATTGACTGATGAAAGCGAAAGTGATTTAACCAGCGCTCGGTCTATTCCTCACCTCACAACCTCGCACAAAACATTGTTCCTGTTGCTGAAATGTAAGCAAACAAATACATATTCTCACATCCAGACATTGAGGCGCATTCACATGCAATTGGAGTCGTGCTTTCTGTTCCCCTGACCTGCAAGTCTGATATTCAGTCTCCTTTTAGCTCTATTGTTTCCATCAACTCCTGAGAGTAATGGCTTTTGTTCACCTGCTGGTTGGTAACTCTGTCTGCTGTCGGCAGGTGCTAAAGCATACTGTGTTTAATCAGAGTTTTTTTTAGCTTAAATGAATTTGTTCTATATTTAAAGTTTGGAGCCAGGTGTGCTGTTTGCCTCTGCTTTCCGAGTTTATGCTAAGCTAAGCTAACACCTCACGGTTGCTTTTTGCACAGGCACGAGAGGGGCATTGATCTTTTCAACTCTCACAGAGAAAGCATTGAAATAAATGTCCCTTGATTTCAAACTACTCTTTTTAACAATGTTTTAATAACATACAAATGTTTTGATATTTCAGAAGTGAAATTGTGAATGATAAATATAATGCAATTGATACGTTTTGAAAGTGAGTTTTGTATGCTAAACATACACAGTATATAAAGAGATGTTTGATTTAATTTGCACTAAAAAAGTCATTGGAAACATTATTTTAGTTACGAAACAAACTAGCAGTTTTTCCCGACCTTCAATGTTGAGTAGCAGAATATTAATTCAAAGCAAAACATGCACTCCAGATATTGTGTGAGTGTTTAAGAGATTAATGGTTTTAACCAAACCAATATGACCCCCTCAGATAAGCTGTACTATTGTGAGTTAATTTTTGTTATGAAAGTACAAATCCCACGAATTGAACCTTTTAATGAAAAGCTATTCAGACAAAGTTTAAATGTTTTTTTCTTTAGCTGACTTCAGGCCACAAAGTGAAGGAGAGTGTCCTGCAGCCTCCTTTCACCTCGACACCCACTGCTCAAGACCCTGTGTTAGTCATCTTTATATCTCATTCATCAACACCGTCGTCAGGGGGAACGGTCCTTACAGTACGAAAGCTTTACTGTCCTTTTCTCACCAATGATTACACATCGGCGGGCAGCTGTTTACTGGATTGTTTGTAACTTAAAATATTCTAGCTTCAAAGTTTATATTGATTTAGCTGACATACCAGCCATTTTCATGCAGCCTATAGACAATTAGCACGGCTTATACTTTATATTAAATCGATTGATTAAGTTGCATAACGTTTTTACGCCCTGAGTTTGAATCTGAATTGTAGTGTTTTTAATGTTGGTCTTTTATAAACAGTAATTGCATTAGTGTCTGCAGACAGCCACGCTGCAGCAGTAGGAGCCTGGTCCACACAAACATCAGATCCTCACAGGTCTTTCTGTCAAAGATGTTTGAGTCATGACCACAATTATTCCCTAACCTTAACCATGTTTTTATAATGTAACCATGACGACAAATGTCACCTGACCTTAACGAAGTCTTTAAACCTAAACAATGGCCTTATTTCTTTTGTATTTACTTATTTTTTTCAACTCTGTTACAGTGTTTGAACGAATAAAAGAATGCAGTTGTCTTGCTGAGAGCGGTGCAAGATCAAAAATACTTATTATCGTGCATTTTGTTGTCAAATTTGAATTAAATTGAAGAACTTTTTTGACCTAGCGGATATTAGATATGTCAAGCAGAAGCAGCATTTTCAGAGCATCGTGCCCTCTCAATGTGATTTTCCTGTTGCTATCATGATGAAAAGCCGTTTTTTTCAAGGAGGGGTGGAGGGTACGACTATTCACAAATCTGCTTTTCTCTGCTTTCCTCTTAAAAAATATGTAATCATATGAATTATAGAGTTAAAGATCCTGTTAATGGGATACATAAACTATCCTACCTATTATGTTTTATAAAAAAGCAATGTCATGTCAAAGCGGGCTGTTTTCATTGACTCATGTTAAGTGGACATTGAGAAACGTCATACTACAACATGTTGAGGTGAGCAGTGAAGAAACTGGGGATGCATGCAATGATATTTCATAAAATAAAATGTTGTGAAACAGTCGACATTTATTATAACATTAAAGTATTTTGTGGCAATGAAAATGCACTTGTAAAAAGCAATTATTGGTTTAATTGTTAGTTAAAGCTAATTTAAAGTACCTAAATTCAACTTCACGTGTTTTGGATCAGTCCAAGTACTGCACCCTAATCCTTTAATTAAAAAGCTGCAGGATAGTATTGATCGTCTTATCGCAGGACGTTCGATATGTCCTATTTTTTTGTGTTTTGTTATTAGACACTGATCCCTTATAGAAGGGGTCAGGAGGCCAAGCTTTTCAAGTCCTAAAAGATCCTACAGCAGCATTTAGACTCCCAGCTGTCATTTTCTCCACATCTCTCTCAACATCTCTGAGCACGAGCAGAGAGGATGTGAAGTAGGAGGTTGCCGTGCATACAGCCATTAATCACAGGCCCAGAGGTAGTAAACACGCGTTGATGGTCATTAGAAAACAGTTATATTACAGAGGTTACTGTGTCTGGCGGTTAACCTTCTCCACTCTGATGTATAGCGGCGTAGGTTTTTAGAGCGGGAGGAGGAGGTGGAGGAGGAGGAGGAGGAGGAGGAGGAGGAGGAGGGGGGAGCATCCTCACCTATAGGCAGGAATGTCGCCCTCCAGCAGCTTTTGAATCGTTCTGCAATCATAGTGCAACCTTTTGTTTCCTTCCCCCAATGCTCCTCCTGCTAGCCCCCGCCCCCCATCATTCCCTTCCTCCCCTTTTTTTTCTCCCTCGCTCCCCTCCTGTCATCTGAAATGTGCCCTGCATAAGTGGAGGCAGCTGCTTAAGTGCTGAGAGAGGGAGGAGAAGGGGAGAGTGGAAGTAGAAGGAGGGAGGTAAGGGCCGAAGAGAGAAAGAGAGTCTGACTCACAGTTAGCTTTGCTTTCCCTCCCTGAATGCTGCAGCATCTACTCCTCCCATTGCACTCAAGGTCTCTCTCTCTTTCCCTCTCCTACACACACACACACACACACACACACACACACACACACACACACACACACACACACACACACACACACACACACACACACACACACACACACACACACACACACACACACACACACACACACACACACACACACACACACACACACACACACACACACACACACACACACACACACACACACACTTTTGCAAGAATTAATAAGCCGGGTTCAGTATTTTACTTGAGGTTTCTGGTGTTTAAAATACTTTGGTGTTGTGCCGCCTTGGTGCATTATTGAATTGAGCGGCTTTATTGTCATCCTGTGTTTTGTTATGAAATTGTAATGCGGACCCTCATAATTAGGTGGCTGTTTTTGATGCAGCTACCCACCTTATCTTTTGTGCTTCAGTGTTTGGTGGTGGTATGCGCAGGGCTACTGATGCAATACGATGAATAACACACAGTTAGAATAGTGACAATTGGCTCTGTCAATAACATGGCGGATGTAATGTCTCCGGAGCTTAGGGGCAATTTGGCGAGGGTTTGTGTCTGTGTCTTTAGTGCTCTTGTGGCAGTGTGCTTCATAGCTAAAAGCAAACTCCCCTGCAGTGGAATTACATAGTGGCGGTGACGCCAGCAAGAGCTCAGAGCTTTTATCAGCTGTCATTCACTCAGGAGAAGCTGTATACAGGCAGCAAGGCCACCAGGCATGGCTCAGGACAAAAGCCTAATACTGTGCTGTAATTGTCGGGGAAAAAGGGCGTCTAACAAGGTCAGAGAGGTGCTGTGGTGAATTTGATGCACTGTTCCAATGACAAAACCGCACAGTGGCCTTGATTTGGATCAGCAAATGCACTTTGAGAGAAAACTGGGATAATATTCTCACATCCCTCACATCAGTTAGTTGATAATGTGTTGGTTAGCCTAAGGATGTATCTGGATATCTGCGAATAGAACAGGTATACAATTATACCATTTTATACATCCTAATTAAAATGGTGATGTGCTATTTATGTAATAATCATATTTGACAGCTTTGTGTAAAATACAACTACCAATATACAATGCAATACAGTTTTCATTTGCTGTAGTAATGTTTTACATTGACAGGCACTGGACACTAACATGTATGACAAAAGAGTGACAACATTTGACTGGTTTCAGTTTTGTTGTGGTTGATGCTCAGCACCCCTTTCATCAGGGCACACTGACTGTGATTATGTATTGAATACCTTTTGGGTTTGGACTTTTTTATTGCTCAACGTTTTTCTGGCAGTTGGTAAAACATATTATTATTTAGTTTTTTTCATTTCTAGTGCATCATATTTGTTTTTGGATAATAGCTTTACTATCTTTGTGTTGTTATCTGATACAGTATTGTCAGCAATGAATCACTGTGCTTTGGGAACACCACAGGTTGTATCCAGCAGCAGCAGCAGTTTGACTCAAACAGGTCTCTCTGTTGTCTGCAGTTCAGAGGAGTTGTGTTGTGTCACATGTATCTTCCTAAGATATTTACCAATTCACTTTTGACTGGTTTTGGTCACCTGAATGAACAGGCACAGAGGTTTTATACACATGCTCCATACTTGTCACTACAGTCTCCACCTTGTTTGACTTCTTAGGCTCTCTGATATCGTCATTATTCACAGGTCAGCGGCTGTGGTTCCATAAACACCAAGTACACCAAAAACCCTACAATTATTTATTTTGGTAATCACAAAAGGAAAAGTTAGTATATCAGACTTTGACGTAAACAAACTGTAACGCTTAGTGCATTTGCATTGAAGGGGATTTAGGAGAGTAAAATGTATTTGAAAAGTTCCCATCAAATGTAATAAGTTTTACATAATCATGTAAATCCACGTTAATCCTTTCACACCAATGCCAAGTGATAAACGCAGTTAGGAAGCATCGGCACGGTGTTGAGACCAACGGGAAATGTTGGTTTATACAGGGAATGTACTGTAGAGGTATTTTACTGCTGCAACGCTGGTGGTTATGGCTGTGGTTATCCACCCACTGAATGTTGTGCATGCATAATTAATACATGCCAAAAACAACTATAAAAAAGAAAGTAACGCATGAATTCACTGTTGTTTACTTTATCATGTTTTTTTAGGCTAGAGGTGAATTTAAATCGACATGCTAACATTAGACTTCATGTTTTGACCTGAGATGATTAGGGTCAAGGTTTCTGATTCGCAACATCAAATTGAGACACACTCAAGGTCTGTGGGATATTATTATGGATGTTTTCTCTCTCTCTCCATTTCCTCATACATATTCATGAACAAGGGGCGGGCCTAAAGGTCAGTGTGAGGTTCCTCTGTCAGATCGTTTAAGAAAGAAAAGATCTTGAAGCCGATCGAGAAAGCTGTAAATATTCATTCATTTTTTGTTTTATAATTGTACATGCCGAGGACTGTGACATGCAGTCATCACCCCTAGAGTAAAAAAACATTTCTCTTATTACATTACATTACATTGCATTTAGCTGACGCTTTTATCCAAAGCGACGTACAATAAGTGCGTTCGACCAACAAAATACAAACTTGAAGAAAACAGAATCATATAAGTACATCAGGTTTCATAGAGCAAAAACATTTCAAGTGCTACTCAACTGGCTATAGATAAGCCAGTCCTTTATTAGTATAGAAGTGCTTTGTTAATAGTTCTATCGCTCTAAGTGGAGTCGAAAGAGATGAGTTTTCAGTCTGCGCCGGAAGGTGTGTAAGCTATCTGCTGTCCTGATGTCAATGTGGAGCTCATTCCACCATTTTGGAGCCAGGATAGCAAACCCACGTGTTTTTGCTGATGGGAACTTGGGTCCCCTTCGCAGCGAGGGTGCAGCGAGTCGTTTGGCTGATGCAGAGCGGAGTGCACGTGCTGGGGTGTACGGTTTAACCATGTCCTGGATGTAGGAAGGGCCAGATCCATTCGCAGCATGGTACGCAAGTACCATTGTCTTGAAGTGGATTCTAGCAGTTACCGGAAGCCAATGAAGGGAGCGGAGGAGCGGAGTGGTGTGGGAGAATTTAGGAAGGTTGAAGACCAGGCGAGCCGCTGCATTCTGAATGAGCTGCAGAGGTCTTGAACTATTTCATTTCATTCATACGGTTATTGTATGAACTGAAATTCATGTTTTAAAGGCTATACAGGGTGCTCAAGCAGGAATGAAGAACGGACTGAAACCATTTGTTTACCTTTTAACAATCCTGTTTTCTTGAAACAAATGAAAATGACAGATACATACACAGAAACATGAGTTTATCAATATTGACCAGGGATCAGTGCTGTTCGAAACAGGAAGATGAAAAGCAGGCGAGAGATTGCTGATGAGCTCTGAAGACGGTTCAGGTTGGCTTCCCTTATGAGAGAACAGAGATATACAGCCTCCTAAATATATACATCAGAGGACAGATGATGCTTTCTTTTTATGCGTACTGTTCCACTAACCCTTTTCAAAGAGAGGGATGCCCGCACAGTTTTCTCTCTGTAGATATTTGATTACTAAAATGATTAATAAGCAGTCAGCCTTCAGTGACTCACAATATTCTGTTTGTTTTTCTTGTGTATTTGGATCCCCAATAGAGGCTGAATCACACTAGCTATTCTTCCCGGGAATTGTATATAAATACATAGTGACAAAACAAATGACATAATGACAAGCTACATTCATATCAGGTGTGAAAGCAATTGCCTGTGTTACAGTAGCAGTTTACGTGATTGCATTTCTGCTATTCCCTAAACAAATCTATTTTTTATGTTGGGAAATATTATTCAGGTTATCCAGAGGAAAACCATGTTCATAGTGTTGTGGTTTGAGAAAACTTGTCCCGATTTGCGTAACAGCTCCAACAGCTTGTGATTTGAGATGCCTCTGCTGTGCTGTGCTTTTCTTTTTCTGTGCTTTGGAAAATTCCTTAAATGAAAGATAGCTGTGATCGAGTAAAAGTAAATGCTCCATATATGCTATAAGCAGTTCAGTGTCCTGACCTCAGACTCTGCTAGAAACCCATGAAAATGATCACCTTTTGCTAAATTAAAGATTTTACTTTGTGTAAACGTAACATTCTTTCAAATAGTTCTGAACAGGTTTCTATTCAGGACTTCTCCAATGCCATGGAAATAAGCTCTTCAGCCTTGTCTTGACACTAGTAGTGAAAGTGAAATGTTGTGCTCGAACAGGAACGTCCTGATGTGTGTCAACTTGCTCAGTAGCATACTCTCTGAAACGGCATTACTGCGCAGAGTGCTCAAAGCTCTCTTTATAGAACCCTTCAGAACTGACTTGATGTTTTTTAGTTGGCGCAGACTTGTGATGTTATCAGTCAGGAAGTATTGAGGCTGATTGGAGGAGCTGGAATGTCAGGTTTCTTGGACATCCTTTTTTCTCTGAGTAGCTAGTGATCATGCTCACTCTGCTTTATTGTGTGTTTTAGACTTCCTGTCACACTTTTTAAACACAATCCAACCCCCTGACGAGCCCCTTCCTAAACACAACTTCATCCACGCTGCAACAGACGCATGCAGAGGCTTGGATTGTAATTTTGCAGAATTATGAAGCCTTAAATAAAGTTATAAAGCCACACACTTTTTAGTCTGATGAAGTATTTGTTTCAATTAATAGGGATTAACGTTTCTCCTAACTGCCTCTCTCTTTATGAAATACAATGTCCAAATGTAATAATAATCAATAAATATAGGGAAGAAATGAACAAAAGATGAATATATGCTTTTATTGAATAACTCCACAAATAAAATACATTATGTTGAGTTTCTTTTATAACTTCAACAGAAGATATTGGCTTTTATCCTGCATTTGTTTACATGGTGCTTGTTGTTTTCTTTAGATGTCATCATTTCTTGGACTGGCAAAGTCTCCAGTTGTTAAACACCTGTTTAGTCAGTAAAGATTTAGTTTGAAGAAACGTTAATGTCTTTAAGTTAAAGTACCTAATTGAATTGTGTAATGAGTTTTCAGCTTTGCCATTCTCCTTTTTAGACGTGATCCAGCTCCTCACAAGAATAGGTTTTCACTCAGGTTTTCACTGCCATTGTAAACAAAATGGTGATTAATAAAGTCAAACTGCTTGACATGTTTTGTGCGCAAAAGAGCTCAGCGAGAACATTGTTTTCTCCCAGGGTCGTAAAAAACGCATTTACTCCTTCTGCTATTACTACAACCCTGAGAAATCAGTGCATAGAATTTGTACCTTTTCTCATCGTGCAGAATATTATTGTCAAATTGATAGCCTTGGCCTAAAGTTTCTCTACCTTGTTTTTGACACCAATCTGAATACAGTACTTACTGAATACACTCAAAATGCAAACGATACTAAGTCAGTCTGTATTTACATGCACGTTATAAACCATGCCACAGTAATTCACAAGATTGACATGTAATCCACGTTTATCGGGTTACTACTAGCTTAATTCGACTAACATTAGCCTGGGTGTTTACATGACATTTGAGATAATTGCAGTATCACCTAATCTGTGCAAAATGATAATGGAAGGAGGTAAAGTAGGAGCAATTACCTATTGCCCTACATTTTAATGTATGAATAAGCAACACCAAGACGAAATGCTGAAAATGTACTCTAGAAGGAATAATGACAAATAAGGTCGCAGTGAAGAAAAGCTTTCCCTTTTCTGTTTAAGGGCTCGTCAACAACAGTGCCATTCTGTTGGAGGAACTATTTGGGATTTGAGAGTCTGTCTGCTGTTAGTGCGGAGAGTCTCTGAATGGCTGCCCTGGGCTTTGAGCAGAACAAGGCACCGAGTGAGCTGAAGCAAGCCGCTCTGGAGAAACAGCAACACTCTGTTATTCAGCCCTTGGCCTGTGCTCCAGAACATTGTGTATACATCTGTAATCTTACCTACCCCCTGGGCTCACTGAGACCCCCCCTTTCTTTCTACCATCACCACCATGTTCTCTCTCTCCCTCTCATTTGCTCTCAGCCGTCATGTCTATACTCTTTCTCTCCCGCTCGCTCCGTCTCTCTTATCAACGCGTCATTCCCTTTTTTCTCTTACACAAAGATATAGTCAAGCAAATACACCCTCGCAATTTCTCACATCGACACCCATACACAAACACACCAAGGGCCTTGAAGATACACCCATGTGTGAAGATCACAGTCTTAATGTGTCAGAGCCACTACAGCCTGCTCAATTTTCTATTTATTCAAATGAAACAATGTAAAGAAAAGTAAAATCCAGTTTGGGGGTCATCTGCGGCTTCGGCTTTGGCTCTGTGAGACTGGCCCTGATATTTCATATGTATTTATATACCTGTGTGTGTGTTTCAACATATTTTTTAGCTGAAATTGAACTGGAGCTGCGAGTGTTTAAATATACATGAAGCAGAAGGCTACATGAATGCGATCCTGTCCTGGATGGTGAGCAGTTATGAGCTGTGTCATGTGTCGTCGCTTTCGACTTCTCTGTGCAGGGCTTTCATCATCCTCTGCCTCTGTCGCTGAAACATTCCTCTCCCTGCTCCCGGGTCCACTTCACACACCGTAATAAGGCATTCATACTCCCTCGCTGTTGCCCTGGCTGCTCTGCCGCACTACGACATGTAAAAGCCTACTGTCGTGTCAGCAAACATGTGCAACTCTTTTTTGTGCATTGATGTTATTTGCCCCATAGATACATTTAAATAAAAACATATTTAGGCATTTTCTTCTTTGTCTTTTTTCTGATACTTTTCTGATGCAACAAGGATATCTTCTACATTGACGGGTTGTGATAATCCATGTGATGTATTGTCATCATCTGCTGGTTAATATGTACTGCTGTTTCCTTGGGGATTTCATGTGGCTGTCATGCTCGGGCTGGAAAGATATCGTGAGAGCGTGCTGCACTTTAATTTAAGTCTTCATTGTTTTCATTGCATTGCCAATCAATCATCATTTGACGCAATTACCGCCGCATTTCGTTATTTCAGCGTACACCAAGTGTACCGTTAACTATTTTTCTGCTTTTAGGGTTTGTATGTTTATTCCTAATGTGAGCCATTATAAAACACATCTTTTAAGCTCCCACAGAGTTCAAAACAATAGGGATGTGTTTTTTCCTCTCGCGCCTTTTCCTTTTCTCAGACAGCCACAGCTTTCAAAATTGAATTTGAATGCCATGCTTTTAGCGCCAGGGTTGTTTGATTATCGACAGACAGGGAGCTGTGCTGGATTCCATTCCTTTCATCATGCTTTAACCAGTGTGAGCTGGCTCCCCTGTCATATTTTATAAAAGGTGGTTTTAGTGCCTCTCCTTTATGCAGATGATTTTGGCTCCCCAGTCTAGTCTTGAAGAGGGGGATATTGGTTTTGACAAGAGAGCTAACCCCGCTACCTTCGCTCCCACCGTGCTGTCTTCCTGACTGCTCTACCAAGCTGTATATTCTGGGCCATATGCTAATGCGAATTACTCTTAGTGAAAGGGAAGATGCCGGATGCATCAACAGGTATTTTCGAAATGAGGCTCAGTGACAGGAATATTACACTAGGCTGGGAACCTCATTGACCCTTCGCACTCCCACATGGATGAGAGTGGCTTTATATACAGCCACTGAGCCATATATGCTCTTTATATGCAGTAATACTCCCAGTTAATACCCACATCAGATGACAGGGGTCCACATGGGCAAAGCATGCATTCACATATACAGATTACAGGTTGGCGCAGAGCCTTCATATGAGATCATGCGCTGTCATTTACAGGATTTCTTGCTTCCACTGATAAGTGTTCATGTTCATAAGTGTTTGCCCACTTCCTCTCAATGTGTGCACGCATACTATGAAGGGCGCTCTCCTTTTAGATATAGCCTGTGGTAAGCTGCACTGCTCCTTAATGTTCCTACACAGGAAGCCGTGATGGGGAGATGTCATTTTAGTGAATAGGGATAATGAGCAATGTTAATGGCAATATGTCTGATCTTGGTTCTGCTCCGACAAAGCATCAGCAGGCGTAAAGCCACATATGCAAACTCTTACAACAGTGCATGGAAATCTACTGCAGAGCTCTTTCCTACAATGACTGAAAGAGTTGATGCCAACTGATATTTTTCCTGTTACCTGTGGTGCTTTTTTATCTGGATTGTTTTGGTGTGAGTTGTCGAGTGTTAGAAATAACGGCCATAGAGATGTCTGCCTGCTCTCGAATATAATGGAACTAGCACACTTGTGGTGCTCAAAGCCCCAAACAAATAGATTTGAAAAACTCAAGAGCTATGTCTCTTTTAGTTTCATGTAGGAACTATTTTCTTTCTGCCAAACTACACCTCACCCGTAGAAAGAAAACAGTTACATGAATCTGCTCACAACAAAGTCTGTGGGTCATCTTGAGAAACCGGGCTGTGATTTTTTAAAATATCTTAAACAACGTCACACCAAAACAATCTAGAATCACAAAAAGCACTACATGTAAGAGGAACATTATTATTTTTTGTTTTTTTCGGGTGACCTTTACCTTTGAGGTTAAAGAAGTCACGGCAATAACACAGGAGGGAGATCATATTTCTCTGTTGATGTCGAATCTTGAATTATAAAGTCACTATGAAAATCAAGTATTTCTCTTTCACTCTCCCTCCATCCTGTTTCGCTAACTAAGTAGAGGGCTTTGCATGATTGCCTGGATGAGTGTTTCCCCTCAACGCTGCATTGCTATTGTCCACTTGTCCCTCCTTCATCTGTGTAATTGTATGCATGAAGTTTTCACAGTAAATCCCAGCTGTTGGCAGGTTGTCTGCTACTGCAGTGCTGAATATATTGGTAAGCCATTGGCTGGGGGCTGTTGGTTTTTCTTAAGCTGGCGTACATCATGAAAGATAACACAAGAGGAGCTAGGTAGGTCGGATCTTTCTTATTTTAATGCTCCTTTAGATTGGGGGAGAAAGCAGGTGGCATTTGTCTGTCCTCACCGGAATGGATAGAGTAGCTGTGTGGAATAAAAGGAGACGCTTCTCTCTCTATCACACTCCATCAGCATTATTTACCAGACCTGCCAGTTGCTTTGTACAGCACCTCTCCCTGCCAAGTAGGCGACTGGCGTTCGACCAGGGGCTAGTGACAACAGGCTACAGTGGAAAGCAAGGAGAGCTGTGTGGACGAGCCAAGTCTATTCATTCCCCTAGGCTGCTGAGTGAAGCACAGAACTCTATCTGCTCTCAGCGAGGAGAACATTGCACTCTTATCATACACTATGCTAGAAGTGATCATAAACCTGGCATATCTTTTTGAATCAGAGTAGAAATCGCCACAGAGTGCAGTGTTGTCAAATTACATTACATTGCATTTAGCTGACGCTTTTATCCAAAGCGACTTACAATAAGTGCATTCGACCAGGAAGACACAACCTTGAAGAAAACAGAATCATATAAGTACATCAGGTTTCATAGATCCAAGTATTTCAAGTGCTACTCAACTGGCTTTAGATAAGCCAGTCCTTTATTAGTATATAAGTGCTCTGTTAGCAGTTCTTTGTTAGTCATTCTATCGCTCAAAGTGGAGTCGAAAGAGATGAGTTTTCAGTCTGGAAGGTGTGTCAGCTTTCTGCCGTCCTGATGTCAATGGGGAGCTCATTCCACCATTTTGGAGCCAGGATAGCAAACCCACGTGTTTTTGCTGATGGGAACTTGGGTCCCCCTCGCAGTGTGCAAATGGATAGGTTTGTAATGGCTGTGAATATTAACCATATTTATTAACCCTGAGCTGAAGTTAAAAGGCTTTGGATAACCACGAGGCTACGTGTATGCACTGTACTGAACTGGAGGTGAGTCACACGTGTCAGAGAGGCTGTCATAAATGAATGTTTCGTTTGTCACCCTCGGCCAAGCTATCAGCAGCCCTCTTTACCGAACCTATGGAAACATCAGCAATCTGAGCTTGGAAACAGAAAAGTGATTTGTATTTCCCTCTGTGTGTCACAGATGGTGGGAAAGCCTTTGTAATGCTAATATAATATCACACTGTGTCGGCCTAGCTCTGCAGTTCGCTCTGCGTGCCAAGCAGCCTGGCTGTGGAGTGATTTAGCAGTAAGGAGCGAAAAAGACCTCCCTCGGTTTACACTGAAAGGCTGCGTGGTTGGCGGGTCCTGCCGCTTGGCCTGCTGCGACCGGGCCCGCCTTTACCTGATTGATTCTGCGGCTGTCCAGTGCTGTGTACCGTTAATTAACTCCATCTCCGAGTGTTTGTCACATTGTGTGTGCTTATTAGAAGGGATATTACTAAGCTTGGCATTCAAATCCGCAGAACGATTAAGTATATGATTTTCAGAAACCAAGTCAAGGGAGTTGTGAATAGGCCAGTTATTTTAGAAAAGAAGAAAGAAAAAAAATTGGAAACTGTAGTCTGACATAAAATGTGGTTTCTTTGTCCTTTAAAAAGCAGGTGTTTAGAATGAATGCGCCTCACTCTCTAAAAATGTGCCTCTTACTACTACCAATGTTATGCCACCTCCCAACAAAAGAGCCAATGGCAGGCCACTTCCTCCCGTGCTAACCAATGACTTTGTGCCCCCTACCGTGGCAGCGAGTCAGCTGCGGGAGAGGAGGAGACGGGGGCATTGATGTCTTTCTCTAGCTGCGCCACCACGTCATATAGTTGTCTATTCGATTTCGAGCCCTCATCTCTGGTATTTGAATCACAAGGGGGAGCGTTTCATATCCTTGCTGGGAGAAGAAGGGTGATCTTGTCTATCTGAAAGAGCATGCTGGATTAAGGGGGTTATTTCCCCAGAGGGGGGGATATGAGAGTGAGTGTCACTCAGGCAGCACTCTCACTCTGCCTCTGCATGTTGCCAGGGAGCCCCGGCTTTGACTTCTCCCCCTCCTCCCCTTTCTCTCCCTCACCGTGTAATCCTTGGCTTTTTGCTTCCTATCCCTCTCCTCTTCCTCTGTCTCGTACACAGCCTCTTCCTCATCGTCGCTACCATCTAGTTTTCCCCTGCCGGTTCAATGCCGCCCTACAGGGAATGGAGAAATGCGTGGTTTCGGAGAATAGTTGTTATTCCAATCACACCTCCGATTCAGCGAGGGTCCAGTAAAGTACAGAATAATTGGCAGGTTCCAGCAGCTACAGACTGCCATTCTATTCTAGTGTGTGTGTGTGTGTGTGTGTGTGTGTGTGTGTGTGTGTGTGTGTGTGTGTGTGTGTGTGTGTGTGTGTGTGTGTGTGTGTGTGTGTGTGTGTGTGATGAGAAGGGGCTGCTGTAGGTGCAGCATTCAGAGGTCATTTCATTAATTACTAGCTCTTGTGTTGCGTGCGTGTTCTCACATTGTGTTTGTAAGTGTTTGTAGTGGCGACATGTGCGCGCTGACAAAAGAGCTTGCTGCTGATAAAAAAGGACAAATCACTGCTGATGTAAAAAAAATTAAACCCATATTTTCACAGTTTAGTTAAACCAGCCAATAACATATTGGGTCGTTGAAATTTGGCTGCAGTTTCTGTCTGTTAGTAATCTCGCTCAATATTTTGCCCACCTCTGCGTCTCAACTCACCATTAGTATTGATGCCTTTATTTTAAATGGGACGCTGTTTTTCAGACAGGGGAGTAATGGTGTGAGGGGGGCAGATGTTTGGTAAACACACACACGCCTAATTAATTGAGGGTCATCCTGGGTCAGAGGTCAGAGATCCTCTTTCTTTGGAGAGGGACTGACTGATAGGACTTCGGGGTTGACCACTGATACACATCAATGCATCCAAGCAGGGCAGCTAATAAAGCATGTAAGGTATCGGACCGGGGACAAGCGTCAGGGAAAATAAACCAGTGCAATCTGCTGGCAAACACATTGACCTGCAGACTTAATGGAACATGTCTCCCATAGTTGCACTGCTCTATTGATTAGCCATTGATGGCAGTTGTAGCCAACACTGTTATTGAGTGTGATTTTGCTTTCTTCCGTCTCCGCTGTAGGCAGATCTGTTCTTGCAGTAGTTGAATTAAAATAGGAACAGTATAGCTCTGTGTTCCGTGCTCTCTCTCTTAGCTGTGATTGGCTATCATGGAGGCTAGCACCATAGCGACCATCATCACTTCTCGTTCTGATGCCCTTTCCCTGTGATCCAGCATCACCTTTATGTGCTTCTCGTGAAGGATTCTCACTTTAAGTTCTTACAAGAACAGACGTGCACGTCGCGCACACAGTAGAGTCGACACACAATATCAAACTCCAGCACACAGAGACTGTACAAAAACGCACTCCTGCACTGGCCAATGCATTTCTCACTAACGCACAGGCAGGGACTCATGCTGCCACATGTTTATTATAGTGAGGACACACACACACACACACTCACACACACACACACACACACACACACACACACACACACACACACACACACACACACACACACACACACACACACACACACACACACACACACACACACACACACACACACACACACACACACACACACACACACACACACACACACACACACACACACACACACACACACACACACACACACACACACACACACACACACACACACACACACACACACACACACACACACACACACACACACACTCTCACTTGTGAAGAACAGAAAGGCAGTGGCACCAACAATTGCATAAATGTCAATTATTCTGGAGTTTATGTGCGAGAGGTAGAACAAAGTGGTGTAATAACAAATATTGATCACTTCAACCCATAATGCGTCTGACAGGCATTGTTGTAGCAGGAACAGAAATTGACAGAGTGATCCTGCATGCATGTAAACCTGCAGCACGTTATGTCTCTGTATTAGCTCTGATCACGGCGGCGTAATGGCCCCCAACCCCTCAGCCTGATTTAGATTCAGCAAAGCAAACGAAGCGTTGCTTTAATAAATTCACCTGTTGGAAATATGATAATTGCATCTCTGATGGCTGACCTTTTTTCATTGTTGCAGTAAAGATGAGCTGATGCATGCAATGCAAATGTGTGTGTGTGTGTGTGCGTGCGTGTGTGTGTGTGTGTGTGTGTGTGTGTGTGTGTGTGTGTGTGTGTGTGTGTGTGTGTGTGAGGAGTTCGAAGGGTTTGGTCATGATTGCTAGTTGTGGCTCTGGGTTTCTGCGTGGTGGATGCATCTTCTTTATTTATCAGCAGTTACTCATACATCAGCATGTTTTTAACTGTACTGAGTGGGAGCTCTGTGCACGTAATGAGTGTGTATGGGAATGCACGAGTGTGAGAGCGTGCATGCAGTGCCTCGTTAAATACGTAAATGGTTTAATAAGAATGACCCTTCAAGAGCAGCGGATGGACCAAACAAATGAGCAAATGACTCTGTAATGAGAAAGTTTATGGTGTGAAAACCAATGTCTCTGTGCTGTGAAGTACGTATGCATGTTAAACCTACATGGCACTACCAGTTTCTGTGATCCGATAATGTATCTTGACATGCCTCACTTAGTTCTGTGTGCTCTGTGTGTTCTTGCGGGGGGTGGGGCTTGTTACAGTAACTTCAGGCTAGTCAAGATGTTGTTGTTTTTTGTCAGTGTCATCACTTTAACTTGGTTCTGGCATGGGCACGCTCATGTAACATTAAAGATTGCTGTACAGCAGGCTATATCCATATATTAGTGAGGGTGCCACTGCTTCTGTCTCATTAGCAGCAGTGCCTTGAGCTGCTTCTTGTGCTCCATTGGGACAGCTGATGAGGCCTGACTATGTGACCTTTAACAACCTAATCAACTTTTAACACCTCGCCTACTGCCTCCCTTCTTCCGTTCTCCTCACCGCCATTCACTGGCAGGACCCCACCCCCATAGACTCTGTTACTTTAGTTTTTTGGGTTTAAGCAGGAGCCTTGTTTTGACTGATCATCCGAACTGTATGAATGAAGCAGCTTTGTAAACACATGCAGCAGCAGCAGCAGTCTCTGGTGGCATGCAGTGATGTATTGTAATGGGTTGTGTCTCCTCACTCTTCTTTCTTCGCTGTTCAAAAGCTCAGGTTTTGCAATAGAGAAAGTTATCAGCTATATAAAAGGTTAAACGTTATATATTGTGTAAAAAAATGTCTACATTGTACACAGGAAATGTATTAAATATGTTTATTAAATGTTGTGTCTACATGAATGTAAAGAAGAACATGTATCTGCCATTTTCTTCATCAGCAGCAGCCTTTACATGTATTTTCTTAAAATAACTTCAATCAATTTGTAATGAATGTTTTCATGTGTAAAGGACACGGTAAAGTAAATAAATAAAAAAACATTTGTTAAATAATTAATAATCTACATACACAGACTAAATTAAATTACAATAGCTGAAAGAATACCATGAACATGCCTGAAATGCACAATGAAAGAATAATAAGATCTAATGCAACAGTTGTGAAGACAAAGTAATAAACAGCTTGCTAAGTAAAGAAATGCAATGCCGTTCAGCAATAAGGTGTCCTTGATACTTTATTTTGTCCAGGGTGCGTGACTAGATGTGTCCTTCCTCCCAATGTTATGAAGAATGTGTTATCATTGGTAATTTAACAATATGTTGTTGCAAAGCAAAACGTAGTTTAAAAAAGCCATTTGCTATGGAAGATTGAACTGTAGCTACTAGAGCTATGTATAGGTAGCTGCACACAAGCCAGTGCTTCCTACGGGACTTTGATTATGGTGGTTGTACCTGAAACCCTTAAGTGGGTTACAGGGGCCCGGCAGAATGTTTCATAAATGTTCAAGTTGAAGTAACTGTAGTAGATCTGTGAAGAGAAACGTTGTACTGAAAACTATGTATTGTTTTTTTTTTTTTTTTTCAATATGTTTATTGATTTTCAGTTTACAAAAAATCACATAGGACGAAGACATAGAGCCAAAAGCAATACATATATACACAGGACAACTACTTTACATTAAAGAAAAGTAGCAACACTAAATTAAATTGGTACATACCACAAGGGCACTCTAATACATCGGCAATCATCGAGTTTTCCAGCAATAGGACCGTATTTCTACAGAGGATATCACAGTCATTTACATTTTACCATATTGTAGCACATTATAGAATTATCGCATTATCCTGCCCCAGTTTCGTTCAGAAATTGAGATAGGTCGTTGTTCTTGGTGTACTCTATAAAACATCCCCAGACCTTCTGGAACAGTTCTTACGAAAACGATGTATTGTTAATGTTTTACCCCATAAACAATTCAATCATAAACAAATACGCTGTCTGCAAACAATGTTACACAGATCTTTCTATCGCTCTTTATATTGTATGCACATATTGTACATGTGCGGCGGGGCTGTAATCCCAGGGCCAGAGCACTAAGCCACCCGGCCTTTACCTTTTTGTCATTTATTATTTTATTTCCTTTCCAATATATGAAGTGCTGCATTTCTGCCCTCTGCTGTAGTTCTAACCTAATGGGACCCAGGAATGAATACCCCAATTTGTTACCTTAAAATCTTTACAAATTGATTACATTTACATTATCAATCGGAGAAAGGCCTTTTCCTGTTTGGTCTGGATTTCAATTTGCTTGGCGCCTAAAATAGCCTCACACACAATGAATGTTGGTACTTGAAGCTCTCCGTGCCACATGAACCAGAGACCCATTCATGCTGAAGGTTCCTTGTTGACCTTGTGAACAATAAAATCAATCTCACAAAGGTGCATATTTTTGTTTCCACATCTCTGTGAATGGATAAGCTTGGTTGTCATGGAAATGATTCAGTTGTTATCACGTGACTTAAATAGACGAAAGACACCTTTTAAGGTAATTGACTCAAGAAAATGACGAGAAACCAAAATGTTTGCTGTTATTACATGACCGAAATTAAACCCTTTCAGGCAAAGAAAATATTCACTCTGCAAATATTCTTCAGTCAGTTAATAAAGCTTGACTCCCGTATAACGGTGGTCAAATGTTTCTATTTAATTGAAAAATGTCAAGAAATATAAGCCTAAAGTTCATCTCTGAAATCACATACTGAGCCAGGAAATAGTTCTGCAACAAGTGTCAGTCATCTGCTGTATCTGAGCAGAAAAGTGATCATAAAGAAATAAATACAAATGTACTTATATTACAGTCCACTAAGAAAAAGGCAGATTTTGACAAACATTCAGAGACATGCCTCTTTAATCTGAAGCAGACGGAGACTTTTGTCCACATGTGGCTCTGGTTGTTCTGTGCTGATAAAGATCCAGCTCTATAATCCTGATACACAGTAAATCTCTACCTATCAGATGCTTCCTTATTGGCGATGATTACCTCAAGCGGATACCGTATCTCTTTCATCACCGTGGCCATGTCAGCGATTTTAGGTGAGGCTGTTAGATCAAATACATGTACAGCGCCAAACAGCTGACAGAGGGGACACACAGCGGCAGAAGCACATGTAGAAGACTCCATTACATTAAGATATACAGATACAGATGTTTCCCCTTGATGTGCCAGAGACTTACTTATTGCGCTATTTGTTCAGCTGCAGCACAGATATGACCTGGCAAGCAATCTTCATAAAAGAGTCATCTTGACAGCGCTTTGTGTGGAGATGTGGTTCAAACATAAACACTGTTAGAACACTTTTATATCTGTTATGGCTCTGACACACAACATAACTTAGGTCAGGTGCCACTGTGTTGTTGTCCATTTCAAATAACACCAGTTAATCTTTCTAGAATGTGTCGGCCTTTATTTTGATAGCAAAAGGGGATTCAACAAATGTAGTTAGTATGTCTTAATTAATTAATAAGCTAATTGGATTTTTAAAATATAAGAACTATTAACTATTAGCTTAAATCAACTATAATTGTATATTCATATTAAATATAAGGACTGCATGTATTCACAAGTTACTTGCAGGGATGAACCAATAGAGAGTAATTCACCGACTAAAGCTTAGTGTCATTCGGTCGTTGTTTTGGTTTCATGGCCGGAAGCGTTACCGTTTTGGTTCACTCTTACCGCAGAAAAGCTCTGATAAATGTATGACCTGCTCAGCAGACAGAAACAAAGAGTGGAGCATTCATCAGCTAAGGAGCCAGATATTTAGAGCAGGAGTTGGTGGAGACCAAAATAGACATAAAAGAAGCGTGAATGACTGACAACAATATAATGCCAAATAAATGCGGTTTCTCCATGTCTGCTTTATGCGTAGTGATCAAGTTCACCACATCCATTTGGTTAGTCGATAACACGTCAGTCTTTTGCTTACAGCTTGTTGCACTTCCCCTAAGGTGCAAAGAAAACAGTTAATACAGGTTTGAGTTCTTGCTCAACGTGTGTCTGATTATTTCTTGTAATTCTGATGTGTGCTTCGCTACACAGTATATCCATACTGCAAAAACTCTTATTAATATTGCACTATTGATTTCAGCTGACCAGCTCTCATTACAAACACTCACTTGTTATTGCAGGCACCAAAATACGAGTGTCGGCTGTGGCCTCCCTGCGACACGTTCAAGTGAAACATTCAACAGACGTGAGGTGATTCAGTGTTTGATCTGTCGGCCATTGACAGGGCTGCTTCTTTGAAGGTGGCTCGCTGTGTCAGGGCCCTCAGAAGAGGAGCGCTCTGACATACTGGTGGTGAGCTGTTGACCTTCGACAGAACAATGCTCATGTTTGGGAGGTAGAAACAGAAAGACACGGAGTTACTGCTTCTCCTGCAAAATAAAAGGAACATACTGAGAAATAAACTGTACGCAACTCAGGCAACAGCATGCACTTAAGGAGAGATAGTCCACCAGTTTACAAGAGGATGTGACAAACGTTTTATATTACATTAAGAATGAACAACTGCTTTTGGAATGACAAAACAGTACATGTACTTACCTTTGACTGAGAAACTACTTTTTTTGACATTTTATAGACGGAACCATGAATGTATTATTTGTGGGTGTAATTGGCAGATCAATTGATAATGAAAAGAATTATTAGTGGCATCTTTATTGTTTTTTCTTCGACAGGAACACTGTCCTTCGGTTTTAGACGTGTAGCTTTTCCCAACATAGGAGAGGTCAAATTCAGATGTCAAACCGAGTCAGGTGAAATGCACTGGACATGAAAGAGTGTCTGCTCAGACTTGAACTACTGTTCATAGATTTTAGAACATGTTATAAACTCTATTCAATTTGGAAAAAAAGTGTATACCTCATAACCCTGTGATTTTTCTGTGTATTTCTGTGTACCTGTCTCTTTGTTGGATTTGTTTCCTCTGCACTATACCACGTATTGCTACAAGCTCAACAGTATTACCTTGAGTTGCGTGTGAGGCAGGTTACTCAGCCGGTCCGCAGCCAGCCGATGCTCTGAAATTGTATACCTGTGCTGAAAAGAGGAGTCGCCATTTCAGCACTGTCTGTTTGGATCAGTGTTCCCCGTGGCGCTATGCCCTCTTTGAGAGCCCCTCTGTTGGGGATCTATTCCTTGGCCCCTGACTCTTTCCCTCTGTTCACACAATGGGCCTTTTGTACCTACGTATACTACTGCTGTGGGATCTTGCTTCGTATTTTCTGCAATTATACACAATCCCACTCCAGCCATGCCTGTTGTTGGTGCTTCGCTGGAGAGAAATGCAATCGAATCGAGGAGAAACGCAGAGAAACGTTGATCCGGGGAAGAGGCTTGCAGGAATTAGATTGTGTTGCTGATAAGTTCCATATAGAGCGAGTAAACATGTTCTTATCTTGTTATCCAGCTTGCACATTAACACATGGTGTGTGGAGGAGGTGGAGGAGGGCTTAAAAGGATGAATCAAATCCTAATCATTCTGTTTGGCTTTTCCCACTCTCTGCTCTTTGTCTCTATTTCTGTTTCTCGTTGTGCAAAGAACTCCGGCGCACACTCCATGGCTGGGTCAGAAGTGCTAGCCATTCTCCTACACCTGCTGAATGCTCCAGAAATGAGTGCACAGTGATTACCTGCCCTAATGTGTGGTGTTTAAAGAGCGGTTTCTTGCTGCAGAGTTAAATGATGGTGCCCTCTGTGAAGTATTAATGATGTGGATGGATGAGTCAGCTCGGCACAAACCTGTTGACGGCTACCGCCGCCGCGCTCTCTTAAAGCTGCGCCAGACATCAGGCTTAACCGTTTGGCAAATTGGACATGCTTGTTGGCTGTAGCTCCAATTTATGTGCACTCTCTATTGCAGTTAGTCCATCTTCATTATTGAAATGGCCTCTCGTCAGGACTTGACAGAGTGCTGGAGATGGTAAAGGGGAGGGGAGCATACAGGAGAATCATGAAGAATAATGTGGAAAATAAACACATTTGAGCATTGGATGTGGCTGGCAGCAGGGCGTTGTTGTGAAATGCCCGGCTTTCGTTTTCTCTCTCACTCTTCATGGGATTGTATGCGCAGCCTCTGCCAGTGGATGCTGATGCTGTGGATCCTCAGCCTTGGGGCTTTGTCTAACACACACACACACACACACACACACACACACACACACACACACACACACACACACACACACACACACACACACACACACACACACACACACACACACACACACACACACACACACACACACACACACACACACACACACACACACACACACACACACACACACACACACACACACACACACACACACATGCAGCTCTAGGCGCTGAGCTCTGCAGCCCGACCGACATCCCGGCTGTGTGTTGTGTCACCGTCACTCTGGAGACACACTGCTCGGTGTCCACAGCCTGTTTCTAATAGAGTGCTGCTGAGACTTCACTTTTTCTGGGTCTCAGGATTTGTTGCATTGATAAGTCCAAGCTTAGCTCATCTGGGTCAGAAGGTTCAGGAGGGGATATCCAATTCCAATTCATGCTTTGTTGAAGGGGATGTATCAGTTGTTAGATGTAGAATTTCAATTTCTCAGTGTGTTGTTACAAAATGACCACTTAAGCCTGTGCTGCAGGGGTTATAGGCAGTGCTGAGATGGTTGCTTTTGAAATGTAATAAGTGACAGATTACTATTTACACTGTTAAATATATAACGAGTAAAATAGCTATTTTACTAAATTCAATATAATAATATAAAATATCTTATTCGATTTTATTTCTATTTGATTATTTATCCAAGAAATGTTTTAAACTGCAATAACATTTTTAAAACATTAACTAAATGTTCCTAATGTCACATTTCTGTTAAAAGTGCTTCAATACCACATGAAGTTTTGCAGGAGGCTACTCGTGGGCTTGACCCTCGTCTTAGCCATGGCTTGTATTTGTCTTCTGCTAGCCAACGCTCGTTGAAATGGCAACCTCCTGGCACACAGTCATCTATCACTCCCATCAGAATGGAGCTGGAGCTGTTTTATGTAGAAAACATAAAAACATGTAAGAAGTATGAATTTTATTTTCTACACATAAGCTTTTTACTGAAGATAATATAACTGGATGTAACCCTTTAAAATCCCCAACATTTTAATTAGTAACTGTCATTTAGTTTGCTATTTTTCTATTAAATTGCCTCAGGCCGTGACATATAGCTTCTCCTGAACACGGATAATGGCGCCCCTCTATGAGGAGGGGAACAGGTTCTGGCTGGGTCTGCCAACAGGGTCCTTGTACCTGCTACACACATGAGCAGATGTGATGGCTCACGAGGTAATTACCCACTGAGCCGGTGTGTTTGCGACTGTCAGCTGATTCTGAAGCAGGGGTTCCCTTCAGGTAGCTCTCCCTGCTTAGGTCAGTGAACAGCTAATGACATTTAGGATGAACGAGATGGCAGTTGTTTGTAGTCAGCTGCACACTATACCTTTGTCTTATTGTCTGCCGTCTGTCTTAATCTCCCAGCCGCCGTTTTCACACCACAAGGAGATCGTGTTATTAGATCCCCTCCCCTGGCTCATTTGTCATCCTGCAGCAGCACTCCTCTAGAGTAGGACTGCAGGAGCTGAGAAAAGAAAACAATATAAACAGGCAGGAGGCCACAACATCAAATGTGCATCATTTACTGGCCCAGAGTCTCTTGCATCATCATTATTCTTTCAGGAATCACGCAAGGTTAATATGCCATTTCTTCTCTGTGGCACCCCACCCAATTTTAGGAGGCTGACAAACTTCTTCCACCTCTCTTCTCTTCTCGACCTTAACGTATTGTTTTGTATTGTACTCAGTGCACTGCATCCTGCAACTATGCACATACTCAATCATCCCCGCCCCCTCACCTTCACTTGCTCCAGTAGAAAGTATCGTCAGTGTTCACAGTGTGCTGTCTCCGCCCCAGTCACATCTCTTTAATCTGTCCTTTCTTGGTTTCCTTGATGCAGAGGCACACAGAAAGGAGGGATTCAGCTAATTACAATAAACAAATAGGCTCAGAGCCGCCTGTGTAAGGTTTGCATAGGTTAACGACTCAGCTATAAATGTTAAATGAAGCCTAAAATAGGATTCCATGGCATACAGTTGCCATAGAGATCTGCGCTGTGACTCTTGGTGTACTTTCTTTCTTGGTTGGTAAAGTTTAGATTAATCTTAGACATGATTCTGTGTCAGAGAAAAGAAAGGAGTGATTGTTTGGTGCCCCCAAGGGCCCCTTTGATGTCTCTGTCTTTTTTTGTAAGCTTCTTCTCAATAACTAACTTTGTGAGGGTCTGACTTTGTTGTTTATGAAATCTAATGTAGTGCTATTGATGTTATTCTGCATTAGACACATGGCCGTGACCCTTTTAATGATTGCTTTCCCTTCTTACACCTCTTCTTTATTTCTCTCCGTCTTCTTTGTGTCTCTCCGGCTCTCTCTTTCAACAGGTGGGACAGTCAACATGATGCGTAGGAGGTGAAGCGTTGAGCCGTATTGATGGATGTGTTAACAGACAGCAGTCTCACATTGATTGTGAAGACTTCAGAACCAGAAAATGCAAATGTAGCGGAGAGCACAGGTACAAACCATTCACTTTCTTCTTTGATCTATAGCTTTTGAAATGATATCAAAAAGGTTTCTGATTTAGAAATGTGCACGAAATTATTCATTGTTGCTTTTTGATTCTTTGAATTGTTGCTTTGTTCTGATCACATTTGTTCAGGAATTATCAAACATGAATTAGGAATAAATGACAGCAACAGCTTAAAACTTTAAAAAGACAATTGGTTTTACCGTGTTCCATTGAATTAGCTTTCTTGAATTAGCTTTTTTCGCCCTCAAATTTAAGACGTTGACAAGATGGAGGGGAGGTAAAACGCTTCCCGTCTTTTTTCAAATGAAAAGCGGAAAAGAAACATTGAATGGAGCTTTTTAAGCTATTGTTAATCCTCTCCCTCTCAATGCTTCCACAACCCAGAAATATGACATCTACCTTTTCTCATAGAAAGCTGCTAATGTGAAAAAGGGTGCAACCATAATTCTTTCACACTCATTCACAGCCATGAGTATGGACAAAGAAAGGTGTGTGTGTGTGTGTGTGTGTGTGTGTGTGTGTGTGTGTGTGTGTGTGTGTGTGCTGTGTCTTTGTCTGTGTGTTGAATACACAGTTTATTTAGGTTTTCTTGTAGGTGTAACATGCTGCTCTCTTTTAGTGAATTCCTCATCACATACACAATGCATCATAATGCTAGTTGAATGATGCTAACTCTTGAGCCCCACTGATCATTTGAGCATTTTCTCTTTCAGCCACTAGCTACTGCCCCCTTCTACCGAGCACCACTGATCCTCAGATGAGGTTTATCTTAGTGTCTCAGCTCTGGTCATGCTCAGTGGGACTGACCAGTTCCCATTGTGAGAATCACACAGATTATCCCCAGCACTAGCCTGTCCCTCCAGCGGCACAGAGAGGGAAAGAGGAGAGGGAGAGAGAGTAGGGAACGAGCGGCAGAAGAAAGAGTGAAAGCAGCTCCATTGAGCAGGAATAGGGCAGCTCTCTGAAGAGGATGGCCATGAATCATGCGGCAGTTACTCACCACTTATTATGAACATCCTGTACTGGCTGGATTGATTTCCCCCAACCATTCACAAAATGTCATATAGTGAAGATGGAGCAATAGGTAGAAAGCGGCTTCTGTGACTGGCCTACCAGCTGGATGATTTAACGCCCCGGGTGGCTGAGCTGCAGAACGGCTAGCTCGGCAATTTGCGAATGTAAAAGCCTCCATATAGCTGGGATAAGGAGCGGAGAAGTTGGAAGGGAAGGAGATAGCGGGCAAAAAGGAGGAACAATAAGGGGACTGAAAAGAGGGGATGGCAGGGAGGAGTGATTTCAAAAAGCCATTAAAGAAAGAAAAGGCCATGTCAGCTGTTTTCATTTGCATTGTACTTCAATTTCTGATATCTGGGCTTTTTTTATTCTTTCGGCAACTTAGGATGGAGGTTTAAGTTTGATTCATGGTTAACGACTAAATTATGGTACTTGCGTACCATGCTGCGAATGGATATGGCCCTTCCTACATCCAGGACATGGTTAAACTGTACACCCCAGCGCGTGCACTTCGCTCTGCATCAGCCAAACGGCTCGCTGCACCCGCACTGCGAGGGGGACCCAAGTTCCCATCAGCAAAAACACGTGGGTTTGCTATCCTGGCTCCAAAATGGTGGAATGAGCTCCCCATTGACATCAGGACAGCAGAAAGCTTACACACCTTCCAGACTGAAAACTCATCTCTTTTGACTCCACTTAGAGCGATAGAATTACTAACAAAGAACTGCTAACAGAGCACTTATATACTAATAAAGGACTGGCTTATCTATAGCCAGTTGAGTAGCACTTGAAATGATTGGCTCTATGAAACCTGATGTACTTATATGATTCTGTTTTCTTCAAGTTTGTATCTTCCTGGTCGAATGCACTTATTGTAAGTCGCTTTGGATAAAAGCGTCAGCTAAATGCAATGTAATGTAATTACAGGTCAAATGCGTGTACAAGCTTTTATGTTTAAAAAAACAGCTAAAACAAACTCTTTTATTATCAGGTGGTCTTCATACATTGTTATATTTTCAGTTTATTGTCCTGTTTATAAACTGACTGAAGGTGGATTGTAAGCAAAAACTGAAAAAGCATGGGTGTGTGTGCATGTGTGGCATCTGACACACTAATAGACGAGGCCACAGGCGCCAACTTTTTCCCCGTGGGCCCGCCCCCCCCCGCTGAGCCTCCTGGCACTGAGCGGCCAGGGCTTACCTCAGGTGGATGAAGCTCTGAATATGACGGCTGGAGAGATAGGCGGGCCTCAGAGAGCCCAGAGTGCTAACTGGTCCGGTCTGGTCTGGTTTGGCGGTGGTCGGGCTGTCTAGCATGGCTGGGCTTGGCAGGGCTGGGGATCAGAAGATCAGCACCTCCTGCCAGCCGCCGGGCTCCTTCCATATGCTCTGTGGTGAATGTGCATGCTAGCCTGCGTGAGCTGAGCCACATCCAGCCTCAGTTTCTATTCAAGGAGCACTTTCACTAATAACGCAATTAGAAAACTACGTGTTAGGAGGATCTCAGAGGGTTTAGAGGTTGTTTTTTTTAGTATTAGATCTGCTCTCTTGATAATTTATTCTAGCAGTAGTGAGTATTTTGGATGTTTATCTTGTTTACGTTTGCCAGCAGCAACATTATGCTGTACTGTATCAGTGAATATGAGGCTGCCAAACCCCCTTTGACCTCTAATATCAAACTTCATTTGTCATCAATAGTCTATATATATATTTATTTTTAAATAAAAAGTGTGTGTGTGTGTGTGTGTGTGTGTGTGTGTGTGTGTGTGTGTGTGTGTGTGTGTGTGTGTGTGTGTGTGTGTGTACACCTCTGTCTGACTGACTGATCTGTGGCACATTCTGAACAGCTGAAGAGCTAATGGTCCAGCTGGAGACAGATGGCCTCTCGATAACACTATACCCCCAAGCCAATACTCACACTCTATCACTCTTCCTCTAATACACACACAAGCACATATACACACACTCTTCCCCTCTCTCTTTCACATACACACCAGAAAATCACATGCACGCACACATTGGATAGGATAGATTGTTAATCCAGTATAAACCCTGAGGAAACACATTTTTCAATATGAGTTTAATGTTTCACAGCAATTTTGAACAATCTTTTGGCAATATTAGGTGGCAGCTTAGCTTTCATGTGAGCACTGGGGGAAGGGGGTGTGAGGGAAGTTACAACCCCCCCTTTATAATTTCCCTATTGTTATGGCTTTGCTGCTTTGTAAGGCTAATGAAAGAGATAAGACAAATCATTTTATATCCATGTGTTTTTGAAATAAAGTAGATTTCAAAGACTGCCGCTGTTGACTTACAATTCCCAAATATTACTAATGAATTGTGTCCGTGTCTGGCTGACCATGCAACAGCGAAAAGAAAGTAGTTGTCAAGAGTAGAAAATAGATTTGGTCCATCACACAGAACATGTGTCAGTAACATGTTTTTGCTCTGAGGTCATTTCTGCTCACAGATTGAAGGGAACTGATGGCAGGCAAACGCCTCCCTGTGATGCTTCTGCAGCCTCTCACAAGTTGCTACTGTAACAGTGCTGACTCTGCGAGGAGGAGAGAAGATGCATATTTCTCCTGAGGTTTTCTTCATTAAGGATGACTGGAGCGCAGTTGTATGCATTTAGTAGGAGTTGTGGTAGCTCCAATGTGTCTTCAGGCCACAGACCCAGAGAGACCTGCTCTCAGAAATATCATTACCTCGTTAAATCACTCTCAAATCATATCCATATTCAAAGTTTTACCCACCGCCAATACAGCCATGTTGAATACTGTTTGTTTAGTAGCCTTCCCCTAAAGCATTTATCACTAGCTCAATAATGATTAGGCGCATCCATTCTAAAATGGGGGACGTTGCCAGTTAACCTCAGTGCTCACTATAATTGCTGTGGTATGTTTTTCAATTTCACTTTTTTCTGCCGTGATTTGAAGAAAAATGTGTGAGGCAGCAGCATGGGATTGTGGAGGGAGGCAGGTGTAGATGATATTGGTTGTACAGTCTCCAACATATGGGCCTGTCGTGTCCCATGTGTACGTACCTGCCTCCGCTGCTGTCACCTAATTATGCAGAGCAAACAAAGCTATCTGCCTGCTGCTACAAGCCCGCTTCTGTGGGTTTTGATTGTTACTCATCACATGGATGTCTTCAACTGATTAAGACATTGTCACAACGACCTGTATAAAATCACCAAAACCTACTTTCAATCAAGCCATTACTGCTATTGTGTCTGCCAATCTGTGTCATGTTGTGGTTTTGCTTTACCTTAGAGATAAGTGTGCCTGTCGAGATGAAATGCTAAACGGAGGGGGAGGTAATTCAAGATGACTGCATTAATTTGATCTCATATATTGCTCTTGGGTTGGTAAAGAAAGAAGGTTATCTCTGAGCTAATATTACTTTCAGTAACACCATTTTAGAGTGACTTTTACTGCCCTCCGGCTATGAATCATAGTTAATTTAACTAATACTTAACCATTTACTCACTTTTATCTCATGACATAGATGTTGCTTGATTGTAGAAGTAATTCCATTGATCACTAACACTTTCAAGACATTTAGAGACAGCTTTTGTTTCTGAGTATTTTACACTGTTTCTTGTTAGTGTTTGATAAAACTGCACCCTTTGTTCTTTTACTACAACCACATTTCTAGTAGCTCTTTAATACTTTCACTCCGCCACCATGGTAACATGGCGAGGTGACTCCTTTTCAAAATCACCTTCCTCTTGTTTTATGTGTTCAGAGAATTCGGTAGGATTTACCAGCTGTGTTTCTTCTCTTCTTTTACATTTGAACATCAATCAAAAAGAAGCTTTCTCACCTTGGTATTTCGTCTTATTGAATCCAGTACCAAAACTGAAATAATATAGTTCAAGCTGGCATTACATTACATTACTGGGGTTAATTGACACTAATTGAATTTCAGCAGCCAAGAAAAAATATGTCAGTGTAACTACAGAGTAAAAACAATAAAATGTAACTTCAGACTTTAAAGATTTTAAAGATCTGAAATATTTCCTTTTCCCCCCCCCTGCAGGAGTATGTGAGCAGAGTGGCGATCTGAGTCTGTGCGGCATGGTTGATGCTGCCCTCCCTCCATCTTCCCCCCCTCCTGCCGCAGAGACGTCACAGCAGGCCGGCCCCGCACACCAAAGGACCACGCCTGCATCGCCAACCGTCTCCCTGCCCCTCGACTCTGACCCCTCTTTGGGCCTGACAGTGGCCCCCTGCCCTCCCTCCGATGATACTCCAACTGTAGTCCCCCTCCTTCAGCACACTCCCGCTCCCACACCACTTCCTTCCCCAGCTGTAAGCTCCTGGGACCCAACAGAAGACGGCCAGAAGACTTCCCTTCTGCTGCCTGTCGCCCTCCCTCTGTCAACTACAATGATGGAGCCTGGCACTGTGTCTGCACTGACAGAGGAGTGTCTTCTTCAGCCCACCCGCACCTGCCTCGGCTGCTTCATCGAGACCCGTGATGCTACTGACCCTAATTCCATACAAAACCCACCCCATGACCCCAGCACCAACCCCGACACAGAGACTGGGCTCAGTGTGAGGATAGGTGATGTGAGCCGAGAGGACTTCTCTGACATCAACAACATCAGCATCCAGTGCCTGAGCCATGCGGGGGAGGCAGTGAGTCACTATGGAGAACAGCTCCTCTCTGACCAGCTACTTAGCTTTCCTCTGCCGAAAGGTGAGGGCAAGAGAGCTGACGGAAACAAAACAACGGAAGACTGTGATGACCCGGAGGATGACGCAACAGCTAAGAACTTGTATGAGGGACTGTTACTGGACAAAGTGAGCGGAGAGGAGGTTCTGCTGGCTAACGCCGGCCAGGACTGGGGCTACTTTGAATCCTTCATCAGTGAGAGTAAGATGGAGCTGCTGGACCTTTGTTCAAAGAATGAACTGTCAGTCAACCTCTTCTCGGAGGAAGACGTAGACAATCTATTTGACGATGAAGACGATGATTCAACGTTAAGCAGTGATGTCTGTTCGCTGAAGATTCGCTACGAGTCTTTCCAGGACAACATGAGGGAGAAAACAAACGTGCTCCAGGAGGAGACACAGTTCAACTTCTTCCCCAGTGTCCTGGCCAACTGTGCCAAGAAAGAGGAAGGAGCGGGAGGCTTGAGGAGGAGCGCTGAGGAGCCCAAATCTGATGAGCTCATCCTGGAGACAGGGCAGGAGGGGAAAGCTGCAGACTGCAGTGACAGGAGCCCCCTCGATGGTTCCCAAGGCTCACCCATGTGCACTCCCAAAGTGAACTACCTAATGGACTTTAATTCCACGGAGGAGTCAGGCGAGTTCAGCGATGACAGCTCCTGCACCGGCTCCTCCTCAGATACCCTGCAGGAGGGCAGGTTCAAGAAGGGACACTCAAAGAGATTGCTAAGCCCCTCCAACCCTCTCAACTACGGTTTGCGCTCCAAGAGAAAGGTTCGATACAGTGACGATTACTTATATGACGTAGACTCGCTTGAGAGTGAAAAGAATGCAGAGAAAAAAGAGAAAGCTCCAGTTGGTCAAAAAGAGGAGGAGGACGTGGACTGGTGCCCCAAAAAACGTCGGAAATCCTGTCGTAAAGAGCCGCCAGTGGTCATCAAGTACATCATCATCAACAGGTTTAAAGGAGAGAGACTCATGTCGGTGAAACTGGGCAAGTTGGACCCTGTGGATCCTGTGAGCTTAAACACAGAAACAGTGAGCAAATATAAGACACTGGCTCCTCTGAAGGATTTCTGGCAGGAGAGGCAAAGAGAGAGACAGGAACAGCTTAAGCTGGCTGCCAGAGATAAACAACAACGAGGTTTTCATCTAAACGGACGCCGTCATCGCCCTTTTAATTCTAGTCATCCCAAAAGGAAATACAAGATTGCAAACAGGCTTAAGGTTCAGAGGATTCCCGCTGTGGAGCAATCAGCAACAGTACAGTGCTTTCCTCTCTCTGATCTGGGCCAGGGAGGTGTCACTGAAGAAGAGGCCACCCCCACGGTAGGGGGAATAATAGCAGCCCCAGGCCTCCCAGTCACATTAGACACAAACTCCATCACACACACAGTCACAGCCAAGAGCCGCTCCCAGGAGAGGGAGGAGAGGGAGGGGAGGAGATTGGGAGGAAATAAAACAGTAAGGATAAGGAAATTCAAAAGCGAAGCCAGGCTGAGGAGCAAGAAAATGAAAGAGGCAGAAGGAGAGGAGGGGAGGAGCGTGACAAATGAAACGGATGTCTGTGTTGCTGCAGCACAGATTGAGGACCCCGCTGCTGGGTTGGAAGAGGCAGGCATCAGTTCAACTACAGTCAAACCCCATTTCTCTGACAATACCACCACCGCTCACACATCGGAAGATAAATTCTCCTTTGTTTCATCCACTTGCTCTCCTGACAAAGCTCCCCCCTCAGAGGCAGTGGAAACGGGGGTCCCTGTTATCCCGGGGGGCTACCTGCAGACCCTGTTAGATGCCACAGATTCCTCCAGTGGGGCAGCTATCTCCTATTTCCCCCAGCAGCCCTCTAGGCAGCAGTATCCTCTGGGGCTATCCCTTGAGGAGAAACAGTTTTCTTCTCTGCAGCTCGCTCAGAGCTGCGTCCTCTCCCCCCCCTCGGAGTCAGAGCTCCAGCAATCCCCCCAGAACTGCCCCAGCTTCCCCCAGATGTGGCACACACAGCTCTGTGCAAGTCACAGCCAGAGCTTTGGGCCAGAGACCCCTGAGACTCCCATCTTACCCAACACCTTCCCAGCTGCTGTGCCCCTGAACGACAGCCTGCCAGTGTCTAACTACAGCCAGCTGAGCCCCGAGGCTGACAGGCTACTTTACGAGAAGAACTACCTGACGGAGGCAGGGCTGCAGCCTGGGGCCGATCTGCAAGTGTGTCAGTCTGCCTGTGTGGAGGGCCAGGTGCAATACCAGAGAGGGTCCCTGTGCACAGACAACGGCAGGCTCATCAGTTATGACTCAGTGGGCTCTCTGTCAGCCTCCTCCAGCAATTACAGCTCCCTCAGCCTCAAGTCCTGCGAGCGAGAGGGTGAGGAGGAGGGCCGCGACAGTTTCTTAGCTCATTGCAGCCCTAAAGTGGTGATTCAGCAGAGCGTGGACGCCCTCACCCCTCTCAGGGAGTCCTCAGACCTGCTGGACATCTCCAACTTCACCCCAGACAAGTTTAGACACTCATCACTGTCGGAGCTCTCCCCTCCCGAGACCCCCAACCTGTCCCCCCAGGTGGTGGGGCGTGAGATGAAGATGGCGGGGAACGTTGGAGACTACCAGGATGTTAATGATATGAGCATGGACTGCAACAGAGAGGTAAAGTGGAACTGTGATGTCATGCAGCAACAAGAGCACACAGCAAACGCATACACTGTGGAAGACAGACAGTTTCCGCTGCACAACTTCAACAGTCAGGATGTGCTACACTTAGACAAAAAGGAAGAATTTGATGAAAAGACTGGTGAGATGTTGGCTGGTGCAAAAAGCATTAAGTCAAAGAGGAAAGGCAATTGCAAACAGACAGCTGCAGGACAGAGCCCAAAGAAAGTCCGGGCTCCCAGAGCTCCTAAGTCAGAAAAGGTCAAGACCCCCAAACAGAACTCACGTTCTACTAAAAAGATAAAGGCCATGTTAGAGGGCAAGGCAGCGAAGAACCAGGCGGGTAGTTGTGGCCCGGGCCTGACTGACAGTAGCAGCACTGGGGACTGGTCTGGCGCCGGCTGGTCCGAGAGCAACAGCCTGGTTGGGGACGACCAGAGAGAATTCGAGGAGCCCTCAAATATTCTGTCCAACATTGTCTCTGGCATGGCAGAGGTCCAAAGGTTCATGATGGCCTCCATTGAGCCACTGTGGAATCCCATGTCGGAGGCCTGCATGCCCTCTGAGGCCAATAACCTCAACCTAAAGACCCTAAAGATCTTGGCAGGCACAGAGGCCGACCTGAAGAAAAAAGGAGCTGCGCTAACGGGGACCGGGAGAGGCAGGAAGGCAGGGGGAAAGGGAGGGAAAAACCAGGCCAAATTCAACCCCTCTCATCCCTTATTCCCTCAACTAGCACTGGGCTGTAACATGTTTGATAAACCCAACTTTATTAACCCTGGGCCCGCACACAAAAAGCTGTACCGCCACAAGACCAGTGCAAAGTTCCCGCGGATTGAGACACTGAAGGGGAAGCGAGCTGAGAGAGACCCAAATAAGGACATAGCACTGATGACCTCTTTTGAGAAACTGAGGTAATATTTTGTTATCAGCTGCTGTTGCACCCCCTTCTCTCTCCCCCCCACTACCTGGTCAGCCCTCCCTCCCAAGCATACCTACACTGACGCTATGCCAGAGCTGCATGAGTACTACGTTCCCCCCTGACTACTCCCACTTCCTTTTAACCCCCACCCGAAGAGGATATTAATATCTGCATGAAAAACTTCTTGTACTTTGCAAACTACCTATTGAGTGATTGTGTCAAGCTTGATTGAGATTTGAAACGACCATGGCTGCATTTTTCTTGCTTTTGTTGTTTCTGCTTTGTTTGTTCTTCTTATAGTCGTTTTTGTTTTACTTTTGTCTGAAAAAAGAATAAGCCTTGAAAAAAGTTCTGTCGCCTTTTTTGAGGAACTTTGTTTTTGTACTTTCTCAGCAGAACTTGCTCCCCTGAATAATGTATTTATCCCCCTTGTCCCTAAAGATGTAGCTATATACACAAATGCATTGAGTGACATCTACGCACCCCTCCTCCTCATCTGTTTTTGTACGCAGAATATGGATGTCCTGTTGTTGCTGTCCTTCATACACTGCCTGGCTCATTTCAAGAAGGAAACCTACGATTAATGAGCCCAATATAAGCCCGAGACATCTTGAATAAACAAGATGGGACAATTTTGTATTGATGACATATCAGACGTCTTTTTTCCCCCCTCAAAGTTGGAACGTCTCCCCATTTCCTTTTATCGAGCATTTCTTTTTCCTCTGGAGTTTAGAGGAATCTAAATGTACATTTTTACGCCTTGCAAATTCATAAAAGCTCCACCCTCAGAGTATTTTTGTCAATGTTGTTGTACAGAGACATGCAATATTTGCAAAAAAAGATGATTATAATCTTAAAATCAATGTGCCAAAAGTAACAATGCTGTGTAAATGACCTCTTATATATGTGTGAATATTGGCTGTTCCTCTTTTCTATCCATTGGAGTATTGGCTGCTCGGGCTGGAGACTCCTTACAGAGACTTGCCACTACAGGAATTCTTTATTTGGGACTTTTCTCTCTTCTCTGATGAAAGGCACCAACAGCTGGCAGTGGTACGCCACCACTCACTAAACCAAATCAGAAAGACTCTGAATTCTCCTCGTTACCCCCACTTTGTTTGCCAAATTCAATTTACCTCAACATCGCCTGGCGCTGAGAAGCAACAAAAAAGAGGCAAAGGGGAGATCTGCTCTGAAGGCTACTGTAGAAGAAGACGATGAAAAGAAGAGATGCTCAAACGAGCTTTCTGTGGACCACGGAGAGTGCAGATGTTTGAGGGTAAGCAGGGGAACTATTTGTCAGTCGGGGCTGTGCCTCGCTGAATAGCTGTTTTGTACTGAAAATTCAAGGCAGTTTATTACCCATCGAGATTCTGATTCACGCATCAGGCGTGAATGGACATGACATTTTTGCAGTTAGATTTAATGTGAATGTGAAAGCAGTTTTCGGTAAAAATGGAATCAGTAATCTTGTAAATGAAGGAAAGCATGTCTTTGCATTAGCTCCACATGGGAATCTTACTTCTATCTTACCTGAGATGGTCATTTAAACAGTAATTTTTCTTGACATTCTCATGTAATTTGTGTCTTAACACTGCCATACCTTATAAGTTGCACCACTGGTGTGTTCAGTCTATTTATTCATGGTTCTGTTGTCACATAATGTCTTAATTTTTCTTCTTTTTTTGAAGATCGTTTTTTATATGGTGTCTTTAACTGTCATTTCAGTTGTTGATGGGTCAATATGTTGGCAGAAATTAATATCACTAGAAAATCAAAGCCAGATAAAGGCACAAGTTGAAAAAGAAAATGTATTGATACTATCTGATCCAGTGTGTTCCCGGGGCCATTTTTATGAATTACTATGGGCTCAGTCTGCCTCACTGCACTGAAATAAATCCACCTTAAAATGAACCATACAATCATGTTAAATCAGATGTATTATTTGATTTTATATACTACATGTATTTCAGGAGAAATGCAGAGCCACTTCAACTTGCTACAAGAGTATCTTTTATAAATATATACTCAAACAATAGGCCTTTATTTACACTTTCTTTTGAATGTTGAATATCATTTTTAAACATAGCAGTAATTACATGAGACTGCATGGAGATGTGCGGACAAATGAAGCTTGATTCAAAAACAGGCCTTGTCACACTGGATTTGGTAATTCTGAGGTGATAGTAATTGATTGATTGCATATGGCAAGAATCAAAATCAATCTTTCTCTGTCTCTTATTTGTTCTATCCTCTCTGCCATGATCCTTCGTTTATTTTCTCCAGTGTATCAGGGTTAGGACCAAGCTGCTGATGGGAAGCTCCTCATGGGCTGCACGCCCATTTAGTCTGCCTTCTCTCATTTCTGCCTATTGTCAAATTGAATGTACTTCTCTGAGTTCATTGTTTCTTTGTTGGTTTCTCTTTTTTTTGTTTTTATAATGTGCCACTGTTGAGCTGCCTCATGTTAATGGTGCTAAGAAAGCTGACAATTATTTTATTTTATTCATTTTCGTTTTCATTTTTTTGTTTTCCCAGAGTTAACAAAAAAGAAATGCAAAATAGATTAGGTACCTAACCCTCTTATGAATGTATATTGAAATGTTATGTTTGATGTATTCACTTCATGATTCTTTGACATTGATTGAAATTACTTTTGCTCTTTTCATTAAAAGATTACCGAGCTTTATATATACTGTCTAGAGTTGTTACCAGAAGGAATCTTAATGAACTCTTGACACTACAAAATCTTGTATATTTTTTGTGTGCCAATTTGTAACATATTTTGTAAGTGTATATTTTTCTTAGAAAGTGCTGTGAAGTATTTGTGTGTGTGAGTAACCTTTTATGCGCCTCTATGGGCAGTGGAAAGGATATACAACGACAAGTTTCTGGTTTTAAAAACCAAAATATGAAAGTATCAACAGAAAAACTAGAAATATTTACATTTTGTTGGGAGTTTTGTAATAAGACCATGATCTTGTTGTGAGAGTGTTGTGTTACTGTGCAAAACACAAATAAGCAAAGAAAAAAAATGAAAACCTGGAAAAAATATATAATTTGTGAACAATTTGCTGTTTATAGATTTTCATGTAAATTATTTGAGTATTATTTTGTTTTTTGTTTTGTTGTAACTGTTGCAAAGGTTTTAAATATTTGTGATCAAGCCTGTATGGTGATAATGTAATATTGGTAACTTGCTGAGTTTTGTAATAATGTTTATGGAGTAAATATACAAATTAAAATAAGATTTTGAATGCTGCTTTCTGAAGAGCGTTAGGTTGTGTTTTTTACCACCCACGCTTTGTTGTAGCTAGTAATAACAGTATACAATGTACATAAAAATGCACATAAAAGCTTCACACTTTTTACTTCTCTGCAAACAGAATATGACATAGGTCACAATAGGTCACAATGCATGCAGTTTTGTGAAGCCACTTAATACTAGACAGCTTATTGATACTGTATGTCAGAAGTAAAGTAAGTAACACATGTTACCATCTATGGTAGTGCTACAATAATAGTAATAGAAAAAATATATAATCTGATATACAACGTTTGCTATTTCCACAAAATGCGTGAGTATAAATACACCCTCAATAACTCGAATAAGTCTGTCCTTATTCATTATATTGGGAGACTCTTAGTCGTAAGGCATTTTAATTTCTGCACAAGCCTGGCTTTGGCTCATGTTATTTTAATGTCATATCTAATTAGTGCTCAGGGTCAGGCATTGCTAGAGTGACTGCTCATCCATAACTCTGAGCTGGGCTGCTGTGGTCCACACTGCAACTCATTCTGGCATGCTTAATTGGAGCTGGAGATACTGTCTCACACCATAAACAGAGCCTGTGATGTATGCCTCCAAAATTGTCAGGTGGTATTAGCATTGTTTTTGTTCTTTAGTCACCCATAGCCAATAAGGGAGCAGGTAAGTAATAAGATGGAATGTCTAATGCAATGGATCAGGTTCACCTGTGGTTATTAAATAAGACCCATAGTTGTTTTGTCAGTGCGTGCTCACAATGCATGGACAGCTGTAGACTCTCTCATTAGGAACATTGTTTCTCTTTGTTTTCTTATCATTACCCACAAGACTGCAGGGTAACATTGCAAGACTCAGCATGCCCACTTCTGATGCAGACATTTACTTATTGAGTCAAATCAGAAGAACATACAAACAACACAATTACCCACACATTGTTTTTGTTACGCTTGCTGGCTTTACTGTTAGTTGTGTATTTCAAGGTTTTAAGGTTAAATGAGGAAAAACAAAATGTTCCCAAACAGGGGTCGATGATGGCTGCAATTTTTCTTTTTAGCTTGTTTTTTTCACATTGGTTTACAAATGTTCTGTAACTAGATGCCACCTACTGCCAAAGGGTCATCCCAGGGTATCTTCTGTCCTGCTGCTGAATGTTAAAACAACCCCACCTCCGCCCACACTAAAGTCTTGGCCCAGCTATAAGCCGGAGCTGTTTCTTCCTTTAAAATATCTATTGTTCTTCCAATTTTAAATTATTATTTCAAAGATGAAGAGAAATGTATTCGTCTTGACTTTGGTTTTTCTATTGGACTTTCTTTGTGTGTTTACTTGGATGCGTTAAAAAGTGAGTGCATGGCTTTAAGTCCTTAATGATCAAAAGTTGCCTCGCATTTATAATAGTACATTAATTGAGAAATCCTGTTTGACTATAGAAAAATGTTTTTGACAGACCTCCAAATAATGTTCAAATGTAGTTATATAGTTAAGAAATGTTATGTATCAAGTGTAATTTTCTTTCAAGTAATTTCTCTAAACTGCCACAGATTTAGATAGATGGAATATAATTGGAGGGATGAAACCCTCTTTAATGGTCACACATGCAGAGCACACAGCACACCCAGTGAAATGTGTTCTCTGCATTTAACCCATCCTAGTACCAGGAGTCTAGTTCTAGGAGCAGTATTGTCTGAAAACAACAAACCAACAACAGACTGAAGGTAGGACTTAATGTTAGTAACATAGATTACTTTAGTATTGAAACCAAAGAGGAAGATATGATAACTCCAGCTGCCACATCAAATAGAGCCATTTCTCTTTTTTTTTTGCTGGGACAAAATGCTTGACCTGTGACACATTGTAAGCACTGTAAACTGTAAACTTACAGGATGGACAGCAGGGAGAACCTCATCATCAATGGACCTAGGTGCAGAACTCCCTCGCTAAGAAACGTGGCATTGAATTGGATATAAGTGAGTGGGTGCATTTGACACAACAATATGAGGACTACAACATTTCCTTGAACAATATAGAATATAAACCGCAGGCTATACGTAACTGTGAACCTTTGTACAAGTGCACCACTCCACTGAATTATGAAAATAAGGAATTGATGTTGCAAAACAGTCACACAGGATTTCAGTTATTGCACTTTTTTTGTTTATTGAAAATTACTATTGGAAATGTTTTCCTATAACAAGGACTATTTGTATTATATGCTATTTCCTTTGTCAACATGGGAATGGGAACCATTTTAAAACACACTGTGACTACTGCGGTCAACTCAGCCGTCTCTCGCATTTGCTTGGTCAAATGAGCAGCGCTTCATTTTTGAGTGCGTGATTAATAGCGTCTTTACGGTAATCGCCGAGAAGCGGCGCTGACGGTAGTACAAGAGCTGATGTTATAATTGATCAATCAATCAATGATATTTGATGAGGGATCAAATGATTTTTTTTCTTAATAAAATTGGTACTGTTGGACTCAGTACTTGTTAGACTACTACCACAAATACAATAGGTAGGGTTAGGTAGGAAGTATTTTTACTGTGTACTATTTGAGTAATACTCTGTCAAACTCCCCTCCAGAGAACAATAATGCATGTTTTCTACCATCTTTGATGAGAGATAAAATTATTTGTTGCCATAAGTTCTCAGTGAAAGTGGTACTGCTGGACAGAGTACTACTTGGAGTACGACCACAAGTACAATCAAGTACTTCTATCGTGTACTTTTGGAGTAATACCCCGTCAAACTCCCCTCCAGAGTACAATAATGTATGTTTTCTGCCATCTTTGATGAGAGTTAAAATGATTTTTTGCCATAAGTTCTCAGTGAAAGTGGTACTGTTGGACAGAGTACTACATTACATTACATTACATTGCATTTAGCTGACGCTTTTATCCAAAGCGACGTACAATAAGTGCGTTCGACCAACAAAATACAAACTTGAAGAAAACAGAATCATATAAGTACATCAGGCTTCATAGAGCAAAAACATTTCAAGTGCTACTCAACTGGCTTTAGTTAAGCCAGTCCTTTATTAGTATATAAGTGCTTTGTTAATAGTTCTATCGCTCGAAGTGGAGTCGAAAGAGATGAGTTTTCAGTCTGCGCCGGAAGGTGTGTAAGCTATCTGCTGTCCTGATGTCAATGTGGAGCTCATTCCACCATTTTGGAGCCAGGATAGCAAACCCACGTGTTTTTGCTGATGGGAACTTGGGTCCCCTTCGCAGCGAGGGTGCAGCGAGCCGTTTGGTTGATGCAGAGCGGAGTGCACGTGCTGGGATGTACAGTTTAACCATGTCCTGGATGTAGGAAGGGCCAGATCCATTCGCAGCATGGTACGCAAGTACCATTGTCTTGAAGTGGATTCTAGCAGTTACCGGAAGCCAGTGGAGGGAGCGGAGGAGCGGCGTGGTGTGGGAGAATTTAGGAAGGTTGGAGACCAGACGAGCCGCTGCATTCTGGATGAGCTGCAGAGGTCGGATGGCACATGCAGGTAGACCAGCCAGGAGGGAGTTGCAGTAGTCTAGGCGTGAGGTGACGAGAGCCTGGACCAGAACCTGCGTGGCTTTCTGGGTCAGCTGGGGACGTATCTTCCTGATGTTGTAGAGCGTGTATCTGCAGCAGCGGGTTGTAGCAGCGATGTTTGCAGTGAAGGACAGGTTGTTATCTAGGATCACACCCAGATTCCTTGCAGTCTGAGTCGGGGAAACAACAGAGGTGCCGATGTTGATTGTTAGGTCAAGAGTGGGACAATCTTTTCCCGGAAGGAAAAGCAGTTCAGTCTTGTCAAGGTTGAGCTTGAGGTGATGAGCAGACATCCACTGAGAGATGTCAGCTAGACAAGCAGAGATGCGTGCGACGACCTGGGTCTCTGAGCGGGGAAAGGACAGAATTAATTGGGTGTCGTCAGCGTAGCAGTGGTATGAAAAACCATGCGGGCTAATGACAGATCCGAGCGGGTTTGTGTACAAGAAGAAGAGGAGGGGACCGAGAACAGAGCCCTGAGGGACCCCTGTAGTTAAGTGACAAGGGTCGGACAACGTACTTGGAGTACCACCACAAGTACAATCAAGTACTTCTATCGTGTACCTTTTGAGTAATACCCTGTCAAACTCCCCTCCAGAGTACAATAATGTATGTTTTCTGCCATCTTTGATGAGAGATAAAATGATTTTTTGCCATAAGTTCTCAGTGAAAGTGGTACTGCTGGACAGAGTACTACTTGGAGTACGACCACAAGTACAATCAAGTACTTCTATTGTGTACTTTTTGAGTAATACCCTGTCAAACTCCCCTCCAGAGTACAATAATGTATGTTTTCTGTCATCTTTGATGAGAGATAAAATGATTTTTTCCATAAGTCCTCAGTGAAAGTGGTACTGCTGGACAGAGTACTACTTGGACTACTGCCACAAGTACAATCAAGTATTTTTATCGTGTACTTTTTGAGTAATACCCTTGTGTTTTTTCAAAAGTTTTACAAGTTGTAGTGTTTATTTTAGTGTTGTTTTATGCTTATCCACATTTTGATTTCAGAGCACAGTACATGAGAATGCTGGGCACAACATCACGCTCAACAGTGAAGCTGGCAATGCTGAACAAAACCATAGTTATAATATTTATTCAGCTGAAAAAGTACTAAACTAAAAATAACTAAAATACTACTGACTTAGCAGGATATACAGATTCACCCATTAAAGGAGCTTTTTTTTCTTTTTCTCAAACATATCTGTCCAAACTGGATACAAGTATAAAATGCAAACCATAACAAAATTATGTTTGGGAGTGAAGGTCATGGGAAAATTAAAGATGATTTGATTGTGTTATTAAAAGAGGAGAGAGAGGAACTTAACGTGTTCATGTTATTCTTATACATGTATAGAAAATGTGCATGTTGCACTACAGGCTGGATATATTTCCCAGGCATCAAGGAAATAGAAAAATCAACATCGGTTCAAAAGTAAATAATGTTGTGTGCAAACATTTACAATTTAAATAACACTTTTTCAAGTTTTACCTTTTCAATGATTTCTCCAAATAACTAAATCAAAGCAAATCATAAAAAATAGTTTAGTCAATATAAGATTTTTGCCCAAAACAGCTGAAATTGAACGTAAACAGTATCAAACATCAGGTGCATGGCAATTAACACATTTGTGCACGCTATTAAAATGTACTTTAGTTGAAGTTAATAATAATGTTGATTTTAAGATCTTTCTATATCATTGATTTAATCTTTCTGAACACTTTTGAAATAAAACACAGCAGAATGAAGATTTATTTTATAATGTTCATTACAGATAATCCCTTAATTTCATTTTGAAAACACGTGTCAACTGTATTAATACAGATGAAACGCTTTTATTAGGAGGATCAATTCGTATTGGGCTTCAATGACTCTTGATGTGTTAAGGACCTTACAGACACTTGGACTCAAACGCACGACTCAAAAGAAAGTTTGTTCAAAAATAGTCTTTACTTTGTAAAAGTATAAAGTTCAAACAAAACATCACTCCTAAGAGGCAAAACATAGCAAAGCAAATTACAAACTAAATAAACTTGACTATGGTCACAAAATACAATAATCTCTGGGCGAGACAAGCTGGCTCTCTAAATGGCACAAGGCACAAGACGAACTGGCACAGGACAAAGGGAGACAGGACTATTTATACATGAGGTAAGGGGGAACAGGTGGAAACAATCAGGGGCGGGGCAGACACTGACGATGGCGGGAAAACACACAAAGGGAGGAAGTAAAGGGACCTGAAATGAGACCAGAGGTAAGTACAAAATAAAACAGGAAGTGCAATGACAGGACTAGACAGGTGAACAAAAAGACTTGACTAAACATAAATCTAACCTGGGCTATGAACTAAACGTGAAACAATAACCTGAACCTGATTAACATGACATGAACAATTTAGCAGACATGACGGGATGTTACATGATGAAGGCAGTATGATGATTGCTTGTATTTATCCTCAGAAATGTAATATTTTAAATAAGAAGTGACCTTTGAATACATATTGCAAAACAAAGCCTATATAACCTGGAAGGCTAAGCCAATTAGTATTTTGTCCTGCACTACAAGATTTCAAGTTTCTATAGTACAAATCTCGGCCATTTGTTGTGTCATTTCTCCAAACACATACAGTACAAATGCCTGTTTTGGAATCTTCAAAAGGTGCAGAAGAAGGACTTTACATTTAGTTAAAGACAGGACTATTGTAATTCAGTCAAGAGAAGAGACAAGAGAATAAAGGAAAGACTAGTGTTATAATGGGTGATGTAACTTTAATGAGAGAGATAATATGAGGTCATTGCAACCCTGTCTCCTAAAAAGTACGTTCCCACAGAACGAAAATGCATTCTCAATTACGTTTAGCTAGAAACGTATTTTCTCCCACGTATACGTTCGTTATGAACGTATCTCAAATACATTTATTTTCTACATATCTTCTAGATACATATTTTCTCCCACGTTACGTTTCTTATGAACGTATCTTAAATACGTTTATTTTCTACATATCTTCTAGAAACATTTTCTCCCACGTTACGTTTCTTATGAATATCTTCAGCTTTCTGTCCCCAGAGTCAGAACTAAACATGGTAAAGCAACGTTCAGTTATTATGCTCCAAATATCTGGAACAAACTCCCAGAAACCTGCAGGTCCGCTGCAACTCTGACTACTTTTAAATCCAGGCTGAATACTTTTCTTTTTGTCGCTGCTTTTAATTGAACTATTCATATCTTAAACTGCACTGTAACTTTTATCCATGTATTTTTTCTTTTAATGTTTATTGTATTAGCTTTTCTTTTTAATGACTGATTTTAAATGCCATTTTCTTAATGTCTTTCATTTTTGTAAGCACTTTGAATTGCCTTGTGTTGAAAAGTGCTATATACATAAACTTGCCTTGCCTTGCCTTGCCTATGAACGTATCTCAAATACGTTTATTTTCTACATATCTTTTCTATTTATTGTCTTGCTTATAATAATGATAATAGTCATTTATAAATATCATTTTAGAGCACACATTTGAAATCAGTAGGCTGTAATTTCGCCAACTCTCATGAGCGAGGCAGAAAACAATAGTTTTAACATGCCAAAACGCTGCTGTGTCGTTTATTGCACCTCAAACATTAAAACAAATCCAGAGTTACGTGTTTCTGTACTTCCTCTAAGAAGAAAGGACAGTAACAGAAGAGCTCTGTGGCTTCAGGCTTGATCGCAGTTCAAATGACAGCATTGGTTTCCCCAAAAGTGGGCGGGGCTGTAAAGTGACGTAGATTTTACTCTCATCTATTATTCGAAACCATTCTATTTATTCTAACGTAAATTACATGCCAGTGTTTTATCTTTTTATTACTTATATTTGTATACTTTATTTGATATGAGTTATATCTGAAGCAAATTATGTTTCTGAAGATGTGTAGTCAATTCCACCCTTCAATGTAGCATAAATGTGAACTCTCATTACAGGAACAATACCGGAAACAGATGTAGGAAAGATCTTCAACTCGCTGATTGGATGAATAGTCAGGGGATTTGGGTGATGGGAGACACATCTATGGAATCACAATTTCAACAGTTTACCATTAAATGACGGATATACCTTTCTGTCTGTGATGTTTTACAAATCAGATTTTAATGTGTAAAACATGAGAAATAGTATAGCAATATCCTGTAAAATTATGTAAAAACTAGTGCTGTCAAAATTATCGCGTTAACGGCGGTAATTAATTTGTTGAATTAATTGCGTTAAAATATTTAAAGCATTTAACGCATGTGCAGAATGGCCCGCCCCATACGTGCCACCAGTGGCAGCGCCAGGGTATGGCTGGGGTAGGCTACACCCATACCAAGAAATGGCTTAGCCCCACCATGAAAAATGATGTTAAAGTAAGCAAAATAAAGTCTGCCAACTCTCGCGGAGTAAATTGCACAGACAGCAGTTAGTAAGATTGATTTCAGTAGCCACGGTTTTGAAAACTTTTGTCACGTAGTGATCGTCTTCTCAATAGAACATCTTTGATAACGGCGTGGTGTTGTTGCAGGAAGTCCCGACGGAGAATACTCTTGCTGTAGTACAGGGCAGAGCCATATAATAGTAATAATATGGCTCTGGTACAGGGGTGCACATAACTGGTACGCAGGTTATGTGCGTAATCTGAAATGCGTACCGTCACTTGTGTCACAAAGCGCATTTGCGTACCGACGTACTTGTGAAGCTTTTCCAGAAGGCGGTTAGATCACCGGACGACAGAGTCGGTCTCCGTGTGCACAGACAGGGCTGCTGTTAACGTCGGTCTGTACAACGGAACTGTGCTAAAACTACGCCAACCGGCTGCGGAGGGACGGGAGACTCCCCCCATCACTGGAGAACTGCGCTAAAACAGCTGATCACAACGTTCACACTCTGTGGTCACGAAGTACTCCACTAGCCGCCGCCGCCGCCCCCCCCCCCCTGTCGACTTTCCTGAAGTACTCCCCGTTGATAGAAATCAACACGTAATGAATTAAGACCCCACGGTTTGATGATTGATAGGTGTGTGGGTTGTCTTTCATTTTGACATGCAGAATTTTTTTATAATAAACATAGATACTGTATGTTAAATGGATATATCCGCCTGCTTTCATTTATCTTTCCATTCCCACAACAATATACATAAATAAATGGCATATCTTGGACATAGTTCGAATGGTGATTAATCATGATTAATTAATTTTTAAACTGTGATTAATCTGATTAAAAATTGTAATCGTTTGACAGCCCTAGTAAAAACATGAATAAAACTAAATATCTTCAGATGTTATACATACATAAGTGTCCTACACTAATAATACAAAGTTATTATTAGTATGCTGTGTGTACTTTGTGTGCACCGCCTAGTGGTTAAAGCACGTTATTGAATTATTTTTGTTGAATAATGTTATTTGATGAAAAAAATATTAAGAGTACATACTTTCATAGGGGGAAAGTATAAGGTCAATGATAGAAATATAGAATATAAAAAATCAAGAAGATACTGTAAGTGATCTCTACAATAAAACAGTTTAGTGCTGGATGTACAAAGATATTAATATGAGGATGTGCAAAACAGACAAACTAATTAACCTCTATTTAAACATTAAATAATAATTTAGGTTAAGGTCTTCTTTCAAATAAGAAAAAAGCTTTGGGGGTATCTATCTACAGATAAATATTAAGCCTGACAAAGTACTTAACGTCTAATATATTGCTTTCCTGCAATGTTAACTATGTTGAAGCACTTATTCTAACTGATATTATACACATTAATTATACTCTTATGTATGTAGATAGTATAAGAAATGTGCAGAATATGACAGTTTAATGGTGGAGGTATACACATATATTCAGGGTTGGGTTGTAACGGAATACATGTAACGGCGTTACGTAATCAGAATACAAAAATCAAATAACTGTATTCAGCTCGCGTAACATTTGAAAAACTAGTAATCTGATTACAGTTACTTTCGTAAACCTGAAGTGAATACATTTTGGATTACTTATTGGAATTATTGGTGGAAAGATTTCCTCACAACATTTAATATTCATTACTAAGTGTACAGCCGAATCATCACAGCGCACAAAAACTTTTACCGCCGCAGATGGACCAAAAAAGGGAGCGTTTGAAAAAAAAGGGGCGGGTCCGCTCAGTGAAACAATAACAACGAAACATGGAGGAACAAAAGTCTGCGTTTAAGTCGTGTGTGTGTAGAGGTGTGTGTGGTTAAAACACATCAGCCTGCGGTCGCTCTTTAGCCTTATGATTCTGAAGGTAAACACAGCGAAGGCGGTGCGTGAAAGGCACTGCACGCTCGTCTTCTCAGCAACCCTGTCTCCTAAAAATTACGTTCCCACAGAACTAAACTGCATTCTGAATTACGTTTAGCTAGAAACCTATTTACTCCCACGTTACGTTCGTTATGAACGTATCTCAAATACGTTTATTTTCTACATATCTTCTAGAAACATATTTTCTCCCACGTTACGTTCCTCATGAATGTATCTTCAATACGTTTATTTTCTATATATCTTTGCCATTTATTGTCTTGCTTATAATAATGATAATAGTCATTTATAAATATCATTTTAGAGCACACCTTTGAAATTGAGAATCAGGCTCGATATATGGTTAAATTAAAATCAGTAGGCGAGGCTGTAATTTCGCCAGCTGTTACTCTCATGAGCGAGGCAGAAAATAATAGTTTTAACATGACAAAAAGCTGCTGTGTCGTTCATTGCACCTCAAACATTAAAACAAATCCAGAGTTACGTGTTTCTGTACTTCCTCTAAGAAGAAAGGACAGTAACAGAAGAGCTCTGTGGCTTCAGGCTTGATCGCCGTTCAAATGACAGCGTTGGTTTCCCCAAAAGTGGGCGGGGCTGTAAAGTGAAGTAGATTTGACTCTCATCTATTATTCAAAACCATTCTATTTATTCTAACGTAAATTACATGCCAGTGTTTTATCTTTTTATTTATTTGTTTTTATTTTAAATTGTATAATGTCGGACTTTTTTTGTCGTCTTTGAGGAAAAGAAATGGGGTTTAGAGCCTCAAAATACTGAAATCTGTATTTTTTAAAATCTCTTCCTTCTAATTTGTTATTCTTTTCTAAATAACACACTGTTATTTAATCAACAATAGCACACAATTATCCTTGTTTTTATTTATTCGTTTAATTCTATAATCTTGGGCTTTTTAGCCGGAAATAAAGTCACCAGAAACAGACGGGACATTTCGAGATTTAGGATGGCCGAAGACACTACACTACCGATAATCCCAGCTATCGTTTGGGACTACAGTCCCGTTGACAAACCCCGTGATGTTGGAGTGGCAGTGCGCCAAGGTTACGCCCAGCGTCAAGCTCTTTGAAATGGAACGAAACCAAGGCAGACTATTCAAAACTGGACTCGAACGCCCCCCGAGAACTACACATGCTGGCTATTGTGTTTCGCAACATCTCTATGGCATCTCTATGGCAACATCTCTATGGCATGTCTCTACTGGGAATTGTAGTTTTAAAAGACGTTTTTCCCAAATTTAGAAGTTGACAGTATTAAACTGGGTACAGCCCTGGAGGTTTAGGCGATAGGAAACACATTGGTGTGTACACATTTAAAACATGTAATTACTAAATGGGTGAAAATCGCTTGTATCCATAATGGGCAGCATTAATGCACACGACAGCTCATTGTTACTTTGTAATTCTACTCCACTACAATTCAGAGGTTAACCTGGTATTTTTACTTCACTACATTTAGTTTAGTTACTTTGCCGATTCTGATTAATGATGCGGAATATAAACAACCCTTAAAGCAGACTTTAGTTACACCTGAGTAAAATTCAGGGAAGGTGATTGTCAAGTGCCAACAATCAGGAGAGATATTTGATAGTTGGTGCTTGAGAAGACTAAACATTTATCTGCAGATCTCTATAAAGTATATTCATTACTTGTTATTCTCTACTAATAGTTAATTAAAAAGTGTTTCATGGCTATTTTGCATATCCCTTTCAAGATTTTCTAAGGTGTATTGATCTTATACACAACTTGGGTCGCAGGTTCCTCAACAGCGCATTACAAGACATCTATCAATGTTTGTATACCTCCACCATTAAACTGTCATATTCTGCACATTTCTTATACCATCTACATACATAAGAGTATAATTAATGTGTATAATATCAGTTCAAATAAGTGCTTCAACATAGTTAACATTGCAGGAAAGCAACATTTTAGACGTTAAGTACTTTGTCTTAATATTCATCTGTAGATAGATACCCCCAAAGCTTTTTTCTTGTTTAAAAGAAGACCTTAACCTAAAGTATTCTTTAATGTGTTAATAAAGGTTAATTCGTTTTTCTGTTTTGCACATCCTCCTATGTGTACATCCGGCACTAAACTGTTTTATTGTAGAGATCACTTAGTATCCAAGGTAATGCTCTTTTCAAAAGCAAAAAAGACACCAGAGCCTGTTTTAGATATTGTAACTACGCAAGGAACAAAACTTGAAGTTGTTGCCTGTTACAAATACCTTGGTATCTGGCTTGATGATTGTCTCACTTTTAAACATCATGTCAATAACCTGCTAAAAAAACTGAGGGTTAGGCTAGGGTTCTTTTTCAGAAACAAGTCCTGTTTCTCGCTTGAGGCCAGGAAAAGGCTCTGTGACCTTTTTACCTGTGCTGGACTATGGGGATCTGGTCTATATGAATGCACCTGCCAATTGCCTGGTCAAGTTAGATGCTGCGTATCACAGCGCACTGAGATTTGTGACAAACTGTAAAGCATTAACCCATCACTGTACCCTGTATGCAAGGGCTGGTTTGCTTTCACTAACTGTACGGAGGCTCAGTCACTGGTACATTTTTATATACAAAGCCATGCTAGGGAAACTTCCATCTTATATCTGCTCCCTGATCTCACGGAGAATTGTAAGTGGCTACTGCCTGAGATCGAAGGCTGTGGTTCTATTAAATGTGCCAACTGCTAGGACTGTCTTAGGGAAGACAGCTTTTAGATGCGCAGCTCCTCTGTCTTGGAATAGTCTGCAAATTAAATGGAAACTTGAACAATCTGGTGCCACTAAATGTTTTTAAAGCTCGGTTGGATGCTAGTCAATCAGAAGCTATTGGTACCTGTTTATGTGGATAATTTTGTAAATGATGCTGTATGTTGTCCTTTTGTTGTTCTGTTTATGCTTTTATGTTTCATGTGGAACTACTTGAACAGGTCTCCCTTGGAACAGAGATCAATGATCTCTATGGGATTTTATCTGTATAAATAAAGGTTTGAAATGAAAATGAATCTTCTTGACTTTTTATATTCTATATCTATCATTGACCTTCTACTTTCCCCCTATGAAAGTATGTACTCTTAATATTGTTTTAATCAAATAATATTATTCAACAAAAATAATTCAATAACATGCTTTAACCACTAGGCGGTGCACACAAGGTACACACAGCATCCTAATAATAACTTTGTATTATTAGTGTAGGACACTTATGTATGTATAACATCTGAAGATGTGTAGTTTTATTCATGTTTTTACATAATTTTACAGGATATTGCTATACTATTTCTCTTGTTTTACTTCTACACATTAATATCTGATTTGTAAAACATCACAGACAGAAAGGCATATCCGTCATTTAATGGTAAGCTATTGAAATTGTGATTCCATAGATGTGTCTACCATCACCCAAACCCCCTGACTATTCTCTCAACTCAGTATTTACATTCTGATATTCAAAGAAAATCAGTAATATCTTTAAAAACTACAAGTCCTTTTCTATCAGCTGTGCACCGTTATGGTGTAAATATAACCTATATACCAATTGGATCAAATATAAAAGTCAGCCGAATTACTATAGATACTGCAAGGAGACGTATTTTGTGAAAAGAAATTGAAGATGTTGTTTAATTGTTGATATATTTATGATCCACATCAAGTATTCAGTTTTGGCAGCAGTTCTCCTGTTTGTCCAGAAGTCTTCTCATCAGGGCTCTATAAATAAAGAACTACGGCAGATGTGTAATATTTAATGCAGCCGAACCGTGTTTTACAATGCCGTTATGTGATGACTTCCAAAGAGAAAAGCAAGAACACTCTGAATTAGGTATTATTTTATTTTTCGTTGTCGGATATCATATCTTATTAACACCATATCCCAGCGTGCATTGCGGCTAAAACATCCAATCAACGAGCTTCAAGCTGAGGATCTTGGGTAATCAGTTTGGTGGGTTTGTGGTGTGTATCGCTCGAAATGTCCCGTCTGTTTCCGGTGACTTTATTTACGGCTAAAAAGCCCAAGATTATAGAATTAAATGAATAAATAAAAACAAGGATAATTGTGTGTTATTGTTGAGTAAATAACAGTGTGTTATTTAGAAAAGAATAACAAATTAGAAGGAAAAGATTTTTAAAAATACAGATTTCAGTATTTTGAGGCTCTAAACCCCATTTCTTTTCCTCACAGATGGAAAAAAAGTCCGACATTATACGATTTAAAATAAAAACAAATAAATAAAAAGATAAAACACTGGCATGTAATTTATGTTAGAATAAATAGAATGGTTTGGAATAATAGATGAGAGTAAAATCTAAGTCACTTTACAGCCCCGCCCACTTTTGGGGAAACCAACGCTGTCATTTGAACGGCGATCAAGCCTGAAGCCACAGAGCTCTTCTGTTACTGTCCTTTCTTCTTAGAGGAAGTACAGAAACACGTAACTCTGGATTTGTTTTAATGTTTGAGGTGCAATAAACGACACAGCAGCTTTTTGTCATGTTAAAACTATTATTTTCTGCCTCGCTCATGAGAGTAACAGCTGGCGAAATTACAGCCTCGCCTACTGATTTTAATTTAACCATATATCGAGCCCGATTCTCGATTTAAAATGTGTGCTCTAAAATGATATTTATAAATAACTATTATCATTATTATAAGCAAGACAATAAATGGCAAAGATATGTAGAAAATAAACGTATTTAAGATACGTTCATAACAAACGTAACGTGGAAGAAAATATGCTTCTAGAAGATATATAGAAAATAAACGTATTTGAGATACGTTCATAACAAACGTAACGTGGGAGAAAATACGTTTCTAGCTAAACGTAATTGAGAATGCAGTTTAGTTCTGTGGGAACGTAATTTTTAGGAGACAAGGTTGTTCACTGAGAACTTATGGCAAAAAATCATTTTATCTCATTAAAGATGGCAGAAAACATACATTATTGTACTCTGGAGGGGGGTTTGACAGGGTATTACTCAAAAAGTACACGATAGAAGTACTTGATTGTACTTGTGGTCGTATTCCAAGTAGTACTCTGTGCAGCAGTACCACTTTCACTGAGAAGTTCTAGGGCAAAAAATCATTTTATCTCTCATCAAAGATGGCAGAAAACATACATTATTGTACTCTGGAGGGGGGTTTGACAGGGTATTACTCAACAAGTACACAATAAAAGTACTTGATTGTACTTGTGGCAGTAGTCCAAGTAGTACTCTGTCCAGCAGTACCACTTTCACTGAGAACTTATGGCAAAAAATCTTTTTATCAAAGATGGCAGAAAACAAAAAATCATTTTATCAAAGATGGCAGAAAACATACATTATTGTACTCTGGAGGGGAGTTTGACAGGGTATTTCTCAAAAAGTATACAGTAAAAGTACTTGATTGTACTTTTGGTTGTAGTCTAACAAGTAGGCTACTTAGTCCAACAGTATCACTTTTATTAAGAATGTATTGCTAAAAATCATTTTATCTCATCAAATATAGCAGAAGTGGCATGATTTTGTTCTCAGGAGGGGAATTTGAGAGTATTACCCAGAAAAAAGACAGTAAAAGTACTTCATTTTATTGTTGCTAGCAGTCAAACAGAAACAGAAGCAGAAAAAACACGCATTGCATTAGCGTTAGTGTCGCTTCTCAGCGATTACCGTAAAGGCGCTATAAATCGCGCACTCAAAAATGAAGAACTGCTCATTTGACCAAGCATTTTTTCTCAAAGCAAGGTTACACCTGTGAGTTGGATGTAGAAGTGTCAGAATCAATATAGATGTTTTTATTTTAAAGTAAATTCAGATTGAACACAGTAAAAAAATGTAAATTATTGTATCCGTCCCCAAAAAAAAAATACTTATAGTGAAAACCACCCTTGAATGATGGGATGGTAGACTAAAAGCTTTAGGAATCCAAACTACAACATATAATAAGTACCCTGTATCAAGATTGATGCAAAACAAGTGAAATTTGACATTTTTAGAGAGATTTAGCTAAATAAAACCACTTCTGGGGTCATTTGGGTGGATTTTCCATATCTCTGGCACCCCTTGGTCGATTTTGCTGATTGACATCTCTTTCTAACCGTCAGAGCCAATGGAATCGAGGGGAACTCCCACATACTCCTTATTTGGTCATGTGTGTGTGTGAGACTGCCGCATAGCCAAGACCGGAAGCTGCGATAACTCTGGTGGCTACCATTAGCAGCTAACTTTTACTCCGATTTTTACATAAAAATGGAATTATGGATTATAAATAAAAATAATTATTACCCAGAAACATTATCAACTCCATAGTAAGGAAAGTAGCTATTGGCTGTCCGAAAAGTCGCCAGAAGTCGCTAAATGACGTAATCGCCTAATTTGCATATCATGTAATCGCGGTAAAAAAAACTTTCCACCCCCTTCAAGGATCAAAACTTGAAACCACCAGAGTAAATCCAGACGACAGTAGATCAGAAATGTCTCTATTAGAAAAAGTAGAAAGTAGAAATAGTTTTAGTAGTTTTTAGTAGAAATCTCCCTTACAATAAAGGCCATGTGTCATCTCCAATAAATGGCTTCAACCATCCTTTAAACTCAGGGTTTGATTCCCACTCCTTTCTGTACTTTTGTGAATACAGTTTAGACTGTGACATGATGACCTACGTGGATGTTTAGCTTGTCACAGAGAGGCACACACACAGTGGACGAGGTGATTAAGTGACTGAAGCTGTCGAGACGCGGGAGAGTGTGGCTGTCTCCTCTCTGCTCTGACTGCAGCTGAGCTGCTGCAGGAGGCAACTGTGAGTCTGCACACCTGTGAGTACTATGGGAGGGCTAAGGGGCTCACGGCAGCTCGTTAACTGCAGAACAATACGTGACTCTCCAAACACCAGAAAAGTCCCTAATAACACCATTACAAGTCGTTAGATTAGTCGCTTTTGACAAAAATAACTGACCGGAGGGTTTGGAAAGCCGCCAAATGTAACGACAAAGTCGCCAAGTTGGCAACACTGATCACTCAGTGATGATAGATATACCTAAATAATCTGTGGAACCTCAGCTTTAATAGGATATCTTGTATGTGCAGCTACGATAAGTAATCTTGAGTTCTGTGCCAAAGTGCGTTAGCATTTTTCGCTCAGGGGTCATTTAGATGCTTCTTATGAGACTTGATTTGTTTTGGTAAAAATTGTTTGTATCGTCAGTTAGCTGAGATTATTCCCGTTAATCTGGTATAACACATGAATAGGTTCTTAAATATTAAGATCCCCTGAGACACAGTGTTGTGAAAAACTGAAAAAGAAAAAGTACCCGCCGGCAGAGACCTTGGGGCTTTTAATTTCGCTTAATTTGTGTAAACTTCCCTCAGGGATTTATTCCGGTGTGAACCATGGATGTATAATAGAGTGCCACAGTGTCCTATCGTCCTAGTCCTATCGATCATAAATCTATCGATTAGATTTATGATTCGAAAATTATAAAAGTAGGGTAGACATGTGGATATTATCCGGCTGAACAAAATGTGATCTGTCTCTTCAATTTGTGTCAACCACAGACCTTATTTCGAGCTATTTTCCAAAATCCTATGGAGAAATTGCATTGGTTTTTGTCGGAGGAACCGGAAGTGGTAACATGCTAACTTACTTCTGGGTTTTAGGACGCGTCAGAGGCGAAGTCCCTCCCTTTCCGGTGGACCTTATTTGGGAAAAATTATGTATTGAAGTCAATGGAGAGAGAAAAGTTATCTTTCGATCCCGTTTGAATTGTGCCACAAATTACACATGTTTGTCAATTTAAAAGATAATTTTGCAAGAAAAAAAAAGGTTTGCCGTAAAACTGTGAAGTAAGACTTTTTTTGTGTGAAACCGCTCAATGAACTACATCTCTGGTCTCGCACAACAACACACGTCACCAAGATGGCCATCACTACTGTCTTGCCTAAAAAGGGATTGACTATACTAACCCTCACTATCACCACAATGAAACACGTCCAGAAGAATGTCATGCAAAGCTGCCTGCCTGCCTTCCTTCGATTCTCCCTGAACGGCCTGATCTTTTTAATGTTCAATGTTAACCATTTGTGCAGATAGCATGAAGTCGAAAAGATCGCCAATGCTAATGTAGCGTTAGCATGTCTCCCCCGGGGGCATCCAGGCTTAAACGGTGTATTATAGAATGATCACACCGGTGTGACAGTACTCTTCAAAGGGTTCACGAAATATGACTACTACTATACTCTTTAACATTTTGGGTTACTTAATGTTAAGGCTAATAAAAATGACAAGTCTAAGCAGGGCTGCCAACCTTTGAGTTCAGCTTGGAGTGAAAATTCTTTTTTGGTGAACCGAAAAAAGAAACGTTCATGTGTACAGTGTTACAAATGTATTGAACATGTACAAAATAGGGTTTCCCATTATTGTACCGGGCGCTACAGTGGAATACGCACATACACATTGTACCCGCGACACTTACAATGAAGGCTCGATAATCAGCTCACAGCATATAAAATGTCATATAGATGTAAGCAGAGGTAACGTACTATTTTATAAGTCCGACAGGAGAGAGCTCTCCCTCTCCTTGTTTTTAGAAACAGCTTCTAATATCCGTTAGCGCAGCTAGCTAACCAGATGCTAACAACAAGAATGCAAATAGTGAGTTTGGTAGAAATATACTGTATAATAGTAAAGGTATTGAAGATGATGCCATATTTATTGAAGATTTTACATTATAAATATTCCCCAATATTATTCAAAAGCATATTCTTCAAAACTCCTTGCTTGTAGTATGACACACAGGAGACTATTGATGTGTGCAGTGAGTTTGGTAGTAATATACTGTATAATAGTGATTGAATATTATTGTATTTACTGTTTTTAAATGCCTTTGTCTGAATGTCTTTCATTTTTGTAAAGCACCTTGAATTGCCTTGTGTTGAAAGGTGCTATATAAATAAACTTGCCTTGCCTTGCCTATTCTCTTTTTTTGAAGTTGCACTTTGCAGACGGTCCCTGAGCACTCGTTTCTTCTCCGGCTGCGGATAGAGACCAATGTAATGTGTCCAGCACGGAGGACGGCGCGTATTGGCTTTTTTTTTTATCAAAATGTGATTGTAGTTCATTGTCAACCTTACCACGGTACTTTGGAGACGTTATTTGTGTCTGAATAACGTTTTGTTCATGAGTTATTGATCCGTGAAATCCGAATCTCCCAATATCGTTCCAACTTTACTGAACTAAGCCAGAAGACCGTCTCATTTTGTAGACCGCTCGGTTTGCTGTTCCTTCACTTTATTTTTATATACATTTATTTTGGACGAAAACTTAGCATGAGGAAAGGCATGTGTGGCGTGAGTGCGTGAGATATGGGTTAATTGCGTGACTCTCACGCTCAATGCGTGAGGGTTGGTCACCCTGGGCTAAGGCTGTAATGCTAACTAACGTGCTTGCTACTAGCTAGGTAGCTAACTTGATCCAGCCACTCCTAGTCCTTTCAATTCAATTCAAAACCTTTATTTATCCAGGTAAAATCCCATTGAGATCAATGATCTCTTTTTCAAGGGAGACCTGCAGACGGGAAGCGAAAGAACGAGCAAGACCCATTGCTGGTATGATTACAACCTGGTACAAAGCACACAAGTATCTTGTTAAAGTTATCTTATCTTAGCTATCTCTTATATTTAGTGAAGGAAAACAATTATGACATCACTTACGCGACTCTGGGATTTGTAGTCTTTTTAGTTGCGTATTTTTCATAGTCTTATATTTCAACAGTTTTACGACAAACTGTGACTTTTTTGACATGGCAATGATTGACAAACATCATGTGTAATTCGTGGCACAATTCAAACAGGATCGAAAGATAATCTTTCTCTCCCCATTGACTTCAATTAATAATTTTCCCGAAATAAGGTCCCATGGGGCGGAAGTAGAAGGGCGGGACTTTGCCTAGAACTGGATACAGCGTGGGAGGCGGGGTCTCGTTCTTTCTTATGAGAGCTGCTCATTGGCGCATGAGGAGAAAATAGCCCAACTTTTGAGAGAGCGAAATGTCAGATTACCCATCATGCCTAGCTGTCAGAGCAGAAGAACCCGAATAATCAGATCCTCCTTCACACTCTCCAAGAATTTGGAGTTTCAGGCTCTGCACTTTCCCTCCTCACTACAGTAACTTGGAGAGGGTCAGAGTCCGACCCTTGTCAATTAACTACAGGGGTCCCTCAGGGCTCTGTTCTTGGTCCCCTCCTCTTCTCTTTGTACACAAACTCGCTCGGATCAGTCATTAGCCCGCATGGTTTTTCATACCACTGCTACGCTGACTCAGACTGCAAGGAATCTGGGTGTGACCCTAACAAACTGTCTTTCACTGCAAACATCGTTGCTACAACCCGCTGCTGCAGATACACTCTTTACAACATCAGGAGGATACGTCCCCTCCTGACCCAGAAAGCGACACAACTTCTGGTCCAGGCTCTTGTCACCTCACGCTAGACTACTGCAACTCCCTCCTGGCTGGTCTACCTGCAGGTGCCATCCGACCTCTGCAGCTCATCCAGAATGCAGCGGCTCGTCTGGTCTTCAACCTTCCAACATTTTCCCACACCACGCTGCTCCTCCGCTCACTTCACATCAGCAAAAACATGTCGGTTTGCTGGCTCCAAAATGGTGGAATGAGCTCCCCATTGAAATCAGGACAGCAGAAAGCCTACACATTTTCCGGCGCAGATTGAATACTCATCTCTTTCACCTCCACTTCGAGCGATAGAATTACTAACAAAGAATTACTAACAGAGCACTTATATACTAATAAAGGACTGGCTTATCTATAGCCAGTTGAGTAGCACTTGACATGTTTTGGCTCTATGAAACCTGATGTACTTATATGATTCTGTTTTCTTCAAGTTTGTATCTTCTTGGTCGAATGCACTTATTGTAAGTCGCTTTGGATAAAAGTGTCAGCTAAATGCAATGTAATGTAATGTATAGAGAGGCGAAGTCCCGCCCATAGCACTGGATATGTCCATCGCACGCATGCACAGTTTGAGTACCTAATAACAACAAAGTCACCTGTGACCCACGTGACACCGGCTACATAGGCCGGCGTCATTAGAGGATCTGTTCCCAGAATCTTCTCGCGAGCACACAAGAATTCTGAGTGACAGGATACTCTGGCGGTCATCCGGGACTCATAGACCGTAGTTACAGCTGTAACTATCGTTCCATTTCGTCCCTACTGACCGGTGCTTTAGCACTGGATGACTTATACCAACCATGTCATGAAGAATCCAAGCCCTTGCTCACTACTGGAAGCAGCGGAGCTCAGCAAAAGGACCACGCCCAAAGAATGGGGAGTGGCAACATTAACCCGTGCAGATGGTCTCCAGGGGCACCACTCTCAGGGCAGCCCAAGATGTTGAGATGCTCCTTGTAGAGTGGCATCTCAGCCCTGATGGCAGGGGGCGGCCACTGGCCCCATAGGCATGTGAGATGGTATCGACAACCTAGTGGGGCAGCCATGGCAAACGAAGAGCTGCTCCGACTGCCGTATAAGGGCAGTAGCCTTGATATACGCCCTTTGGGCACCCACTGGGCACAGCAACTTCGACTTGCCATTCTCCTGAATGTCAAAGCGTGCCAGCTGGGCAAGCTGATTGAAGTGGGTTTGTTGAAGCACCTTGGGCAGGACTGCCACATTTTCCCAAAGGGCAACACCTGAGAGTCTCACCTCGGGCATGTATCGCTTACGGAGAGGACATGCAACTCCCCAACTCGCTTCCCTGAGGCTATGGCAAGCAGAAATGCTGCCTTCGTGGGCAGCCACCTAAGCCCCACCTGGGCCAGGGGCTCGAAGGGAGGAGATGATAGGGCATTCGGCAGCAGGGGCAGGTCCCAAGCCGGAGCCCTCCGGGTGCTAGGGGGACGCTGCCATAAAGCCCCTCTCAGGAAGAGGGACACCGACCTGTGGCACCCCGCCGTGGCGCCGTCGACCCGAACATGTCGGGCAGAAATAGAGACGTCCACTATCTAGAAGGGACTGCTGTCTGGGCAACAGTGTACATGCTGTCCCAAGGAACAAGCTCATGCTTGCTCCCCAGTTGGGGTAGAAAGTGCGTGAGTGCAAGCTGCACAGCCCGAAGCTCCAGCATGTTGACATGGCGTGCACCCTCCTGGGCAGACCACTGACCCTGAACAGTCCTGCCCTGCCGCACTGCACCCCACCCTGAGAGACATGTACCTACGGTGACGGTCTCCTGGCGGGATGGGATGGCGCCCATAGGCACGCCCATCAGGAGATAGGCCCTGCCCCTCCAGCGTGACAGAGAGTGGAGGCAGCGCTGCAACACCCTGACTTTCCTGTGCCTGCGCAACGACAGCGGGCCTAAGGGCCCAACGGCCGAGGCAGCCGTCAGTCTGCCCAAGGGCCAGAGGAACTGAATATAAGGCACCATCTAGCGTGTTTCATCTTGCCCGGCCCACGGAAGTACAGACAGCCCAGTAACTGAGCTACTGCTGGGAAAGCAGCCGACGACCGGCCCCGAGAGTTTCAGGGCCTAGCCCCCCGGCCTCCCCAGGCCCTGAGGCACGAGGCCACCTAGAAGGCCGGCGGTCGAGGGCACGAAAGCCCCCGGGAGGCGGATGAGTGGGCCACTGGGACCTGCGCAGACCACCACTGTAAGCTGGTGGCTGAGTGCGGCTGCTAGAGGGGCCCCTGGGCCTGCTGGGAGTGGGCACAGGCCTATGAAGACCCGAGAGCTGCTGCCTGGAAGTTGTGACGAGGAGAGGTGCCACCTCTGCGACTCTAGCCACTCTGAGCGCCCGAGGCATGAAGCTACAGCTCATGCAGGCACTTTTGCGTGAGACCATCCCTCAAATGCTCGAGGCCAAGGCAGAGGGGGGCAGCGGTCATGGCCGTCCTCGGGCTCAAGAGAAGCCATACAGGCGCTACATGAATTAGCCATTATGTCGGTAGCCGGATGCAACGTAGCCGGGAGCGGGTGCGAGAACACAGCCTTCCCCAGCTACCTGCTGAAAGGAAAGAGTAGAGCAATGCTCCTACTCGCCTAACACAAAGAGGTATGTAACTACACCCACGTTACCGGCAGAGGGAGCGAGAGCACTGCCTTCACCTAGCTGGATTAAATAAAGAAGTTTAACGGGGCAGCTTAGCCAGACGGCTGCTGCTAGAATCAAGCAACACATCTACCAAGAGCGGGGGCGAGAACACTGCCTTCACTGGTTGAGTTCATAACGAATGCCATTTGCAGCGTACCCGGGAGCAGGTGCGAGAACACAGCCTTCACTGGCTACCTGCTGAACTGAAAGAGTAGAGCAATGCTTCTGGCTGCTGCTCAGAATCAAGCAACACGTCTACCAGGAGCCGGGGCGAAAAAAACTGCCTTCACTGGATGAGTTAAAGGGGAAAGGAAACACCAATTACAGTTATAATATTCCGGTAGTTTATTCATTTTACAATGGATATTGATCGTAATATTTATTGTATATGATATTACTCGCCAAAAGAAAATTAATTATCCGCTGGCCGGGTGGGGAATTCCGGGACCAGGCAGCCGCCATTAGGGGAGTCCCAAATGGTGACGTCACTGGCTGTGTTTTCTCTCCACCGGAAGTCAACACAACGTAGCAGATATGGCAGCGATGGAGGAATTTTGCAATGAGATCGACGTTTTGAACGATGAATTTGACTATTCGTCAGGAGATGACATTGATGTGGAAGCATCTACAGTTACCAGGCATCCCATGGCCTATGCTTATGAACCGATTCGGTCGAATAGAGTGGCATACGATCCGGAATAAAAAAATTAAAAAAACACAATGCTAACAGTGAGCCTCTGAATTAGCCCCGAGCGAAAATGCTAACCTATTACTGCACCGAAAATCACTCCTAGCTCCCTTATTACTTATCCTAGCCGCACATCCAACACATCGTTTATGATCGCAAGGAGACACAGAATCTAACGGTGCCCACCTCAACACTGAAAGATACAAACTCGCGAGGTTATCCACAAAAACGTACATCAAAACAAGTGGCGCTAGGTACTAACATACGCCAGGCTAACGGCTTACCTTCCTCATTGTCTGGTCTAAACTGGTCTTCAATGGCATTACAACGATAAAAACGATGATGTAGTTAATCCATAGGTTAATATCCAATGGGGCTGTGTCCCCTTTGAAATGTTCTGATAATCTATAAGCAATACAACTGCAATTCCGTTATCTGCTGTCCGCTCTGTGCTCCGTGCGCTCTGGGTCCTGCAATACCATCCATCAATAGCAATACTAGCCTTTTTAGGGCTGTTTTTGACAGATGAGCGTGTGTATGCCAGTTTAATTAGTTGAGCTATAGAACACCCCCAATTCTCTATTGTGCGTCATAATAATAGCTACCATTTAGTTTGGACGCGATTGCGTTAATTAATAAGGTCACACTGTGTCAGTAAATACATGTGTGAGCTAGTAATCTGGTAGTGCTGCAATATTTACGTCTCTCTCGGCAGCTGAAGCAACTCGTTTGGTGGCTCGAACTTCACGTTTGTTGACACTGTCATTGTCTTGCGCGGCCGACGTGCTGGGACGGTCGGTGTTCCCGACTGCATACGTTGAGAAATCGAATATTGTGGGAACAGATCCTGGCTTCAAATCCAATGTTTTGTATTGAACCAGGCATCCAGACTGGACTTTGAGCAGCTTCTCATCCTTTAGTGGCAGCCTATGGAAATGTACTTCTTCCTTCTTTGTATAAAATCCATTTGTGCAGTCTGGGGCAATACAATAAACTCCTAACGACGACCGTTTTCTTGTAATGTAAACTACTGGTGCATTGCACGCCATGTTGTTTGTTATTGAGCTTTGGCCCAGGAAGCCGTACCCACTCAGTGACGTCACTGGAAAAGTCCCGGAGCAATGGAAGCGCCCATGGTCAGTAGGCACGTATTTCAAAAAGTAAATTCGCGTATCTCGATCGTTTACATTGGAAATAGACTAGATAAATACATTTCCTAATGGTAATATTGTCGCATGGAAAGCAGTTTGAAAAGTGTTTCCATTTCCCTTTAAACAATGAAGCACAACAGAACACGCCCGATTTTAGCCAAGCAGCCGCTGCTAACATTCAGACAGCAGTTACAGAACCGCACACACAGGTCCCGCGTCACGGCCGCACACACAGGTCCCGCGTCACGTGACGGGGTCCCGCGTGACGGAGCACGTGACGGTGACGGAGCACGTGACGGTCAACGCACGTTCACATGAATGTTTATATATATATTCTCTTAATTTAGTTGAGAATTTCAAAAATATAGTCTTTTATATGTATATTAAACAACACTTTTAATTTAGTTTTGGGTATGTTTATAATTCTCGTTTCATTATTATTCAAAAGAAAACAACACTGTTAAACACTGTTCCTTCTACAGTATCATAATTCTCGTTGAATTATTATTCAAAATAAAACAACACTGTTAAACACTGTTCCTTCTACAGCAGGGATGGGCAACGTTGATGGTGGTGGGGGCCACATCATTGATGTACTGGCCACCAGGGGGCCGCAGATTCACTTGGAACACACACACACAAAAATTCCATGTGTTGTATGTAATTATTAACAAATATACTAAGTCTGACATCTTCATTGACATTTTACAATCAAAGGGAACATCCCCAAAAAATGGGAACATCCTCTAATAAACTCACTAAACAAATATCAGTTCACAGAAATGTTATTTCATTTTTACAAGTGGCATGTTTGTATTGAACAGGTTATTAAACAGTGGAATAAAACTATTTTAAATTATTGGAAAGCACGGAAAATGTGTGTGTATTGAGATTAACCATTAAGATGACTTTAAACATGAAGTAATGAACACTAACCCAGACATTAGTTGTCTAACTTGAACCTAAAACACTTGTAGCCTGTCTCTGCATTCCCCTTATTCCACAATAAGGGGAATGTCAACACAGACACCTGTCAGCCCGCACTCTGCTGTTCCTCAGCGCCGCTCCCCCTCCCTCCCGCTGAAATTATGAATGAAAAGAGTATAGTAATCATAGATAACACGGCAGGGTCCGTGAAAGTTTGTTTTCATCTGATTTCAAATAAACAAAGTCTTGGTTTTTAGAATATTAAACTTGTTTCACCAAATTCAGATGATAAATACAACTTGTAAGCTTGTAATTACAAGAGGCAACTTAACGTCACAGCAGGCATAACAACAGCCGGTGTTTCTTGTGAGGGTTTCCCCGAGAAACAAACATAATACACACAAATGCGTCACAGATTATTTTGCGGTATTTGAAATCATCTACGCAGCTCGCGACGTAACTAGGAGTATAGTGGACGGTATCAGTACTACAAGTATAACAAATAAAAAATATATATATTGATTTTTTATTAATTACGTTGTTTATAAATGAATCTGAGGGCCGCAAAAAGAGGAGGTGGGGGCCGCATGCGGCCCGCGGGCCGCTGGCCGCCATTTGCCCATCCCTGTTCTACAGTATCATAATTGTCGTTTCATTATTATTATTAATAAATCAAAGGTGTCTTCGAAGAGGTGCTAGATTACTGAAAAACAACTGTTAGTGTGTTCATGCACCAGCCTGCAAAAGATAAACAAGCAGTTTGACCGAGAGGCATTTCAGTTCAGAATACATTTTTATTTATTTGTATTGCGGGGTCTGCTGTTTCTTCACTGGGGGTGAGGCGGGGTCTGCTGTTCCCTCTCGAGGGAGATAACCTGTCGTGGCACTCTGAATATTGGCTGAAGGGTTCCCTCCAGCAAGCTTCTGGCCTCCAGAGTCCAGAAGGCAAACCTTTGGCCATGCCTTTGAAACAATAAGAACAAGACGTCATCTAAAGCAGAGCTATTTAATAGAAGAGTTACGACATCTCCGTTCACTCCAATGGACCACTTTTTACAGCAATGGCGGATCGTGGAGCCTCTCAATCGTTCCCCGGAAGTTAGCGCCAAGGCTGGCAGAGCTGTGGAGTTGCAGCATAATAGACCGTTCGTGACGGACTTTTAAAGGTAAGAAGAAGTTTAAAGATTTATATTGCGGATATTATCAGTACATCTGATTCAAATGAACATGTGTATTAAAGGATGTCAGTGGATTATCCCTAAATTAGTAGATTTAGGGAACGTTTACAGATAACAGATTAAGCTAGCATACCGAAACAAGTTAGCAACACACGTTGAACAGCCTTTTAATTGTAAATTCCGTTCTCTTAATGTCATTTCGTCCAACATGTTGAATTAGAGAAGAGGGGCTTCTAAACGGGATTGTATGCGGGGGGGTGGAGGGAGTTAAATATTAGATAAATATAACTTTGGTGCGTGTAAGAGTGAGTGTTTTTAGCAGAGCCATATTGTGTCCTTGTGATTCTGTTGATTATTACCTGTCTGTATAATGTTGCAGCTCAGCTGATTCTGGATTGATGGCAAAGGGAGAGGGACTTAAGTGAGAGTGAAAACACAAGGTACGTTTAATACTACTGTTTTATATAAGTAAACACCTTATCTCCCCAAGGCATTTCCCATCCAATAGGTGTGCTGTGTGTGTATAACCCTTTCTCCTGTCTGTTACTCCCTCTTTCAGCACAAGAACCAGAGGGGGATTCAATGGAGCCTGAATACCTGCACTGAGACCCTCACCCTCACTCTCAACTCTCAGTGTTTTTCAAGCCTTTCCCTGTTTTTTTGTATTAAACAAAACATTAAGCTTTCCCAATGGTGTGGTTTTCGTTGTGTGAAAAAGTGCAAATACAGTGTTTGTATATAATTACATCACATATTTTGTTGCTGTTGGTCGTGAAATTGCTCCTGCTGACTTGAGCCAGCCATTTTTTCCTCCGCTCTGTGTCAGTGGGGAAGCCGTACATTCGTACTCCTTTCTCTGAGCGATTTGAGCATCCCCAGGCAGCACAGCAAACCATGGTGGCTACTAGGAGACAGCACAGCAAACCAGGACAACACGGAGGAAAAGGCACCGACAAACTGCATGATATGCTATTCAATGTTTATTGAATTCCATGTATTTGCAATGGATGTTCCTAAAACAACACATTTAACATCATCATTATCATCATATGCTGCTAGTCCTGCTGCTGCTGCTAGTCCTTTGATAGTCACCTGTCGGTCTCCTGTCCTTTCTGAAAGCCATAAAGATGACATTAGTCATTTAGATAACTTGTGTCCTCAATTACCAGGGGATTACGGAAACTACCATGAATTTAAGAAAATGGTAGAAATGAATCCAATCTGAATTTTAAAGCATTACTTTAGATCCCCTCCCTCTAAATGTATCAATAAACATTAGAAAGTGATGCTCCTGACTACCATACAAGTTTAAGAAGATAATATTGGTTTGAAAGAATTCAAAGCTATAAATAAACAGCAACAGGCTCTTTAACCAAGGCACTGTTAGTAACATGTAAACTAGTTGTTCACACTAATCCGAATATTATCACTTAATATTAGCAAATTCGATTTTATTTTTTAAAACATATTGATGTAAATACATACACATATCGATTTGTTGTATACATATTGCAAATCAAAACCTTTATTCACTAATAATTAACAAAAATCGTAGTTCTATCTCCTGTTATCAATGCATTCACATTGCCCGCCATGAACTTCCGGGGAACGATCCTCGTCTACATGAACCACGTGACGATAACCGTTTTTGGACTTCCGGTGTCGTAACTCTTCTATTATATGGCGCTGATCTAAAGTATTGCATAGGGAAAGGCTAAGGCATTGGTGCACAATTGATATGCATTAATAATCTCAACAATAACTGACTAAAACACATCATGCAATATTACAAAACATGTCAAAATGATGACACTGTCTGATAAACGGTAAACAGGCAGTCAGCACAGTAAAGATTATTTACAATGAATTCAAATTGTAATACAATGACTATTAAAGAAGCATTTACACTGAAGACAGAACTTAGGCTACTGCTGATTTAATGTAGTGGCCATATTGACATGCTTTTGTCATCCGTTGAAGTTTAATTAATTAGCTGACTATAATTAATCATTAGGGTTGGGAAGTTTACTTTTTTTAAATGTAGTAGGTTACAGATGAGTAATTACCCTGTTAAAAATGTAATAGGTAATGTAACTTGACTATGTAACTATTTGTATTGAAATTCTAATGTTAATTATGGTTATTTTATGTTTTTTGTGAGTCACTTTGGATAAAAGCCTCTGTCAAATAACATAACCATAACATACAGTTTCATTAAACAAATAAACAAAATGGTTAACAGTTGGTTTTGCAGCGAGTCATCATAGGCTAACAATCAATCAATCATCAATCAATGTTTATTTATATAGCCCAATATCACAAATGTTACATTTGTCTCAGTGGTCTTCACAGTGTGTACAGAATATCAGTATGACAATACGACACCCTCTGTCCTTAGACCCTCACATCGCACAAGGAAAAACTTCCAAAGAAAACCCAGTTTAAAGGGAAAAATGGGAGAAACCTCAGGGAGAGCAACAGAGGAGGGATCCCTCTCCCAGGACGGACAGACGTGCAATAGATGCCGTGTGTAAATTGAAAAGATAATACATTTGCAACATAGGTAGTCCAAATGTTTGGAAATGCATGTGTGTATAATAGGAAGATGAATCCACGAGGATATCCATCCAGGACCTATGATCCAGGACCACAGCCACGACTCAAGATCCAGCGCTCGCGATCCAGGACACAGGACCGCAGGATCATCCATGACTCCGGATCCCAGCGTATATAGACACCAAAAAGAAAGACATTTGGGGAAGCTGGGTTAATCGGAACATGAGTGTACACGGGTATAGACAGAGAGAAGGAAGAAGTAAGATGTCCCCCGACAAACTAAGCCTATATCAGCAAAACTAGGGGCTGAATCTAATCAGCCCTAACTATAAGCTTTATCAAAAAGGAAGGTCTTAAGCGCACTCTTAAAAACGGATAGGGTGTCTGCCGCCCGAACACAAACTGGAAGCTGATTCCACAAATGTGGAGCTTGATAAGAAAAGGCTCTGGCTCCCATTGTACTTTTAAAGATTCTAGGAACAACCAACAACCCTGCATTCTTGGAACGCAATGCCCTAGTAGGACAGTAGGGTATAATGAGTTCTTTAAGGTAAGATGGCGCCTGCCCATTAAGGGCTTTGTAGGCGAGAAGAAGAATTTTAAATTCTATCCTGTGTTCTATAGGGAGCCAGTGTAAGGCAGCCAGAATAGGAGTAATGTGGTCCCTTTTCCTAACTCTGGTTAGTACACGAGCCGCAGCATTTTGAATCAGCTGAAGCGACTTGATTGACTTCTTAGTACTCCCTGATAATAGAGAGTTACAATAATCCAGCCTAGAAGTAACAAATGCATGGACTAGTTTCTCTGCATCGTTTTGAGGCAAGATATGCCTGATTTTTGCAATGTTACGTAGATGGAAGTAGGCGGTCCTTGAAATTGATTTTATGTGGGCGTTAAAGGATAAATCCTGATCAAATATAACACCAAGATTCCTTACAGTCTCACTGGAGGCCAAATTAATGCCATCCATAGTTAGTATGTCTTTAGATAATTTGTTTCGTAGATTCTTCGGGCCAAGTACAATAACTTCAGTTTTGGTCGTGTTTAACATCAAAAAGTTTAAGGTCATCCACGTTTTTAAGTCCTTAAGGCAGTCTTGAATTTTATTTAGATGATTAATTTCATCAGGCTTGATTGATAAATATAGTTGAGTATCATCCGCATAACAATGAAAGTTTACAGAATGATTCCTTATAATATTGCCTAACGGAAGCATATATAATGTGAACAAAATAGGTCCGAGCACTGAGCCCTGTGGCACTCCATGGCTAACTTTGGTTTGCGTGGAAGATTCATCGTTAACACGTACAAACTGAGAGCGTTCAGATAGATAGGACCTAAACCAGCCTAAAGCAGTTCCCTGTATGCCAACTAAGTGCTCTAGTCTTTGCAATAGGATATCATGGTCGATAGTATCAAATGCAGCACTGAGATCGAGCAAAACAAGAATAGAGACAAGTCCCTTGTCTGAGGCTATTAGAATATCATTTGTGACTTTAACCAGAGCTGTCTCTGTGCTATGATGTGTTCTAAAGCCAGACTGAAAATCTTCAAATAAATCATTGTTTTTTAAGTAATCACACAACTGTTTTGCGACCGCTTTCTCAAGAATTTTTGAGAGGAACGGAAGATTAGAAATAGGTCTATAGTTGGCTAAAACCTCTGGATCGAGGTTGTGCTTTTTAAGAAGCGGTTGTATCACTGCTACTTTGAATGATTGTGGAACATAGCCTGATAATAAAGACATATTCATAATATTTAATAAAGAAGTGCTAATTAATGGAAAAACTTCCTTCAACAGCTTAGTTGGAATTGGGTCTAACATGCACGTGGATGGTTTTACATTTAGCACTTGTTCCTTGTATGGCTGTTCAATACAACAGAATAGTTGTTAACTTTAAAAAAAAACATGATTCACATTACTCACACTCTTACTCTAATTAGTGATTCAATTACTCAACTATTACACCTAGTTGGGCTTGCCAAAATCACGCTAGTTTCATTAAACAAATGATCAAATATGCTAACGAAGCTAATGCTTTTGCTAATGCATTTGCCGAAAGCTATAGCTAACGAATAGTTGTTTTTAGAGACTTTAATACGGTTAGAAGCTATCATAAGCAAACAGATGTTTGTATTGCCTTAACACTATCATAGTTAATGTTAGCTAATCACACTTCATTTCAAGACACCGGAATTGTTATTAATGTTAAACAAATAAAACTGTAAAAGCACTTCACATTACTCACATTCTCTGCATTGACGTTTCATTGACGTTTCATTCATATGAACGTGCTCCGTCACGTGCCGCCGTGACGCGGGACCTGTGTGTGCGGTTCTACAAGTGCGGTTCTACAAGTGCTGTCTCCGACGCTGCAGCTTCATGCTACTCCCTAATTCTGCCCTAGCTCCAAAAGGGGAGGGGCCTGAAAGGACAGCTAAATGCACAGCAGTCCATTTTCACCAGGCCCAACAACAAGAGCAAGGCTGCTACCATAGCATCTTATCGTGTCAGTCACGTTCTTGCGAAACACATGAAGTCTTTCAAAGATGGCGAAATTGTGAAAGAAGCATTCCTGGAGGCTGCCGACACGCTTTTGGGCACACTAAACAACAACAATAACAGTAGCATTTCAACAGGTTTTTGATATAATAAAAACTCAAGTTGGATACCGTTATTAATCAGCTGTGAGTTTTAGTTTGTTTGAACTTAGTCATTATAATTATTGTACAAAATGGTATAAGAATGCAAACTTAAATTGATTATAGTCTATTATCAATTCAGGTTAAGAAACTGTTGCTTGCATCCTATTAAAAGGCATTTATTTTTATACTCTACTAAAATGCAACAAAAAAGGGTTTGATTCTATTAATTTTGTCTTATTTATTGCACTTTGTCAGCAGATTCCTGTGTAGCTTCAGATCTGAGTTGTCTTATTAGTAAGCCTAATTTATACTTTTGGAGCAACACTATTTTTATATGATGGCAAAGAAAGGGTTCAGTGTCTTTTCTTTTTTCCTGTGTCATATGTGGCAGCACTGTTAAATGTTTCTTGAAAACATTACCCACTGTAGTATGTGACGTGTGAATAAACTCCAACTCTGTATCAACACTGTTGTGTAACTTCAGTTAAATACTTGTATGTGTTTAGATTAGAAAGAGCCGAGGTAAGATAAAGGATCTGCAGTATTTTATGAGGTATTAATCGTACAAAGGTCAGTTTTATACAAGTAGAAGTGTGTATTTACCTGGTAGTAGGCTGTCAGTAATGGCTACGCCTCTCTATTTGGACTGGTAGATCTCGGCAGACTGGCAACTTTAAAAGTATCTCTCGGTTCAAAAAAGGTTGGGCACCCCTGCCTTAAAGGCAATGTGAGCGTCCATTCTCATTGGATAACGGAGAATTGTACACCCGGAAGTAAGTATTCCCCTTACTGTCGATTGATTTTACAGTGATATCTGCACTACTCATCGACTAAAAAACACCAGATTATCCTTGTTAATTACACAACATTGATTGGTTTAAATTGTGTGCAATGCTTTTGTATTTTTCCCCTTCGATTCGGAGAAACAAATATTTTTTCGGAGTAAAGGATGGCAGAAGACACTACACTACCCAGAATCCCCAGCTATCGTTTGGACTACACCATGTGCTCTGTTTGACAAACCCTGTTTTTTTTCACCATTCATTCCAATGGCTGGCGTCTATGTCACGTGATCTTCAAATTTCTCCCTGCAGAAAAATAAACATGGCCGAACTTCGTTTTATTCTCGGTGGAAAATGCCTATTTTAAAGTTAGTTTGGCCATTAAAATGCGTTTTCATGTCATTTGATGCGAGAAACACGAGTTGTTATTTCAGATTATGTGTGCAGTGGATGTACATGATCTTTAGTTTGCTAGTTATTACGAAGATTACTTCAGGAAATTGCGTTCAACGTTTTCATTGTTACCAAGGTGGTTGCTAGGGACGCTGCTATCGATATTATTTCTGTTATGTTGTGTAACTGTTTAATGGTGTTATCTTTATTGCTACCCCCTTCCCCGTCAATGTATAGTGTTGGTCCACAGTGCAAACATATTAGTTTAACAAAATCCGCATCTAAAGATAGCCTACGTTATTTCCCCCTGTGCAATTCCAGTCTCACATCTCACAGCACATTGTCATTAACAAATAACAGAAACAGACCGAAAACATTTTTTTTAAATAAAATAATACTTTATTCCGAGTGTTATTGCTTTTCTCTTTGAAAGTCATCACATAACGGCATTGTAATACACGGTTCGGCTGCATTAAATATGACATATCTGCCGTAGTTCTGTATTTATAGAGCCCTAATGAGAAGACTTCTAGACAAACATGAGGAACTGAAAACGTGACGTGGATCATAAATATATCAGCCATTAAACAACATCTTACATTTCTGTTCACACAATACGTCTCCTTGCAGTATCAACACTAATTCGGCTGACTTGTATATTTGATCCAATTGGTAGATAGGCTGTATTTACACCATAAAGGTGCACAGCTGATATAAAGGGACACCTAGTGGTTAAAGCATGTTATTGAATTTCATTATTTGTATTATTAGATATTAATAGGATCCCTATAAAGTATATTCATTACTCGTTATTCTCTACTAATAGTTAATTAAAGACTGTATATAATGACTATTTTGCACATCCCTTTCAAGATTTCAAGATTTTCTAAGGTTTATTGACATATCATATAAGCCTACACAACTATGGTGTAGTTATGCATTGAATGAAAAACTTGGGTCGCAGGTTCCTCAATAGTGCATTACAAGACATCTAGCAATATTTGTGCATAACTCCAGCAATGTTAACTATGTTGAAGCACTTATTTTAACTGATATTATACATAATGTATTATACTCTTATAAGATGTATGTAGATATTTAATCTCCGGCCTTGTCAGGTATTGAACAATCAATAAATAAAGAACACAGAATTGTTAAATATAAAACACAGAATTTGTGTGATTATACTAAATGATTTACAAATAAACACCACTGCATCTTTAACTGTTACACATGCTGATGTAACGCAAATGTTCCAACTTGGGATCAATAAAGTATATCTTATCTTAAGCTGATCGATGGCTACTGCCATATTTGCAAAATTTGCCTCTGAACCTTGACAAGTGCACGTTTCAGGCTTATCAATTAATGTAATGTAATGTTATCAATTAACAACAGGGGTTCCATCCCATTTCAAGTGCTGTTTGAGAATCGGCGTAACCCTCGGAGCGCTCTCCAATCACAGAGTTTGAGGACTATCACCGGGTTTGTCAAACAGAGCACATGGTGTAGTCCAAACGATAGCTGGGGATTCTGGGTAGTGTAGTGTCTTCTGCCATCCTTTACTCCGAAAAAATATTTGTTTCTCCGAATCGAAGGGGAAAAATACAAAAGCATTGCACACAATTTAAACCAATCAATGTTGTGTAATTAACAAGGATAATCTGGTGTTTTTTAGTCGATGAGTAGTGCAGATATCACTGTAAAATCAATCGACAGTAAGGGGAATACTTACTTCCAGGTGTACAATTCTCCGTTATCCAATGAGAATGGATGCTCGCATTGCCTTTAAGGGCAGCCGACACAAACGAATGCCGTGCTTCCATGAGCGTCAAATCCCGCCGCAGATGGGAATACATTGCAATCAGTTGAAAGCTATTTCCGTCCCTTTATGAAGCTGAAGGAGCCTAGGAGCGTCACAACCATGGGCGTAGGAAGCATCCTGAATGTGGGGGGGACATTTTAACGGGGGGTGTGGGGGTCCTCCCCCACGAACAATTTCATCCAAATTTCCTCCAGTAGTAAAGAAAGGAAACATATTTGATTATTAATTCAGAGCCGTCTTTGAATTAATAAAAAGCAGTTTAAATGCCGATTTTGTTGTACATTTCAGGGTTCATACACTTTTCACCAATGATTTTCAATGACTTTTCCAAGACTTCTCAATGACCTTTACCTAATTGTCCATGACCAAAAAAAAAAAATTACCACTGAAAATGGTTTATTTGAACATGGAACAGGAAAATAAGGTCTGCATATTAAACATGTAGTGCCTATCTAAAACAAATCAAATAGTAGGCTTACTAGCTTCTACACGCTAAAGCAACTGTAGTTAGGGAGGCAAATTCATCAGGGATGAAAAAAGGTCAGTGTCAGTAATAACAAGAACGCTAAAGAGTCACACTAATAGAAATATATAAAGCATTATTTTAATTGTGTAGCAGTCAGTTTATAATTTTGGCAGCACTGTTGAGCATTTTGAAAATGTATTTTCATGCCTCTGTGCAAGGCTTAGTCTTTCTATCTGTATAGCCAACAGAAAACAGAGCAGAAGAAAGATACATAAACAAACACAAATAGCTGTGCGTTTGCTTCACCTTAGCATGTGTTCTTTGCAGTGTTTGTTGAGGTTTGATTATGACTGATTTTAGTAAGTAAGAACGAAGTAACGGTTGTCGGGGCAATGTTAGTAACTGTAGTGTGATTACTGAATTATAAAAGTAGAGCGTTACCACTACACCGTTACCGACAAAAGTATATTATACACACCCAACTCTGTACGTGGGTAACATTTTGAGATACTTGTACTTTATTTAAGGATTTCAATGTTTTGCTACTGTGTACTTATACTCCACTACAGTTCAGAGGTAAATGGTGTACTTCTACTCCTCTATAGTTCAGAGGTAAATGGTATTTAATACCTTTAGTTACTTCACAGATCTGGATGAAGGATGTGAAATATAATCAAGTGTTGAATCAGACTTTAGTTCCACCTGGAGTAAATCCACAAGCTATCCTGCAGTATACAAAGTCATTCAAACTAGCTGTACCTTTGAGAACACTTTCATGATCAATCATTATAAAACACATCATATATATTATTCTGAAATGGACCAATCTGCACAACGACTACTTTTACTGTCGCTACTTTCACTATATTTTGATGAGAATACTTTTCTACTTTTACTTGAGGAACATTTTGAATGCAGGACTTTTACTGTAACAGACACTCTGGTACTTCTACTTTTACTCAAGTACAAGATCTGAGTACTTCTACTTTTACTCAAGTACAAGATCTGAGTACTATACTTTAATTAAGTACAAGATCTGAGTACTTCTACTAAAGTACAAGATCTGAGTACTTCTACTTTTACTCTAGCACAATATCTATACTTATACCACCTCTGTTTATAGCCTATGAACAAAACTATTAGAAAACGAAGGCTAAAGCTAACGTTAGCAGATAGTGACAATGTATGCTAGCTAGCTAGCTCAACGATTCCTTAAATGATATTGCGACAGAAAAACTTTTCAGTTCACATCACGCTCTGCCGCTCTGCTCTGAATACCTGAACTGCCCGTTCTAACAGCTGTTCACCAGCAATGCAGTCTGTGCCACAGTGACTCCGCACAGTTAACGAACGCACCGTAGATAATGTAGCTGACCCTCATCCCGGAGCAGCAGAGTTCAGCCGACCCGACAGGCAGGAAGACTCGAGCACACAGCTCGCGCTTCATATATTAAAAATTAACACCATGCGCGTCATGATGGCACATAACAGCTCGCGACCGCAGATTATTTCGGCGACAAGATAAAATGTAATTATATTTGACACAACTTTAGTTACATTTCCATGACTTTTCCAAAACTTTGGGAAAAATATTGTTTTCCATAACTTTTCCAGGTTTTCAATGACCGTACGAACCCTGACATTTATATACAACAATAAATATGTGTGAGTGCATTGAGAGATATTGTTGTGGAGAGTCATTTATATATAAATCGCAAAAAACATTTGTGAATCCTTCTGTGAGCATTTATTAATATTGTTTCCTGTTCAATTTCCCCACTGATTTCCTTAACATTCTGGGATGAGAGTCCACATCACAATTTACTCTAAACTGTCATTTCCCTTTCATCACTCACCTCAGCAACAGACCTCTCTCCACTGTCCCTGTGGTCTGCCTCTGACTCACTCTCAAGCGCCTAGATGTCAAGAGAGGTGGTGAAGTGATCATTATGTATTGAGCAGTATACGCTTTCACATTGAATCATAACAAGTCATACTGAATGTAAATACAACTGACTCTAAAGTAAGTCCCAGTCTGTGATATTGGACATTTTGAAGACTCAAAGTCCCAAGCAGTAGGTTGAATATAGTCTATGTAATGTGCACAGAAAACAAATAGTTAACTGAATACTGGGATGGAAATTGCCTATAAGCACTCAGTAAAACATAAACACACACAAAAAGCTTCTGAATGATAAGAAGTATAATTAAAACATAATGCACATTACCATTTTGAGAGAGAGTACCGAAGTTAAAGAACTCAGAAAATAATCTCTTATCGAACTGAGGCTCCAGTAAAACACACTGACTGCGTCTCTACATGGACATCATGGTGTTTACATGAGCACAGAGAGATCGGGTTATTCATGTTCCCTGTTTACATGATAAATACTAGTAACCTGGCATTTCGATGCCTTTTCTCATCTAAACTATTCAGTATTTGTATCTCTCTACCATGACATAGTTTCATTGATTTGGGTATTCTCTCAATAAGCAAGTGGAATGGATTAGATAGTGAAGCACTGACACAGCCCTCTACAATGTGCGGCGAGTGGATAGACCGATTCACGGACTTTCCACATGGTAAAAGTGGGGGGGTCTAAACTAATCATTTCAAAAAGTGGGGGGGACTTGTCCCACCCTCATATAATGGCTGCGACGCCCATGGTCACAACTGCACGCCACGGACACTGACCATACGTCGCTCCTGGACGATTATGGAGTGAGAGTGTGTTGCTGAAGGATGCTACAAGCCTACTTACTTTGTAACGCGTTACACCCAACTCTGCTTACACGGCTTAGAACCGTAGTTACAAAAGTAACCGTGGCCGGTGCTTAAAAGTGTCAGCCAAACGGCTGCACACTAGATAATATAATATTGGGAGGATGAAATCCTCTTAGTCTAGTAGGCTACTAGGAGCAGTAAATACAACGATATAGCCAGGGGTGCAAATGACTTTTTTGCCCTGGTTCTCAAAGGAGCACCTGGAGATGTTGCTTGGTGCGCATCCTTAACCCTCTGGAGTCTAAGGGTATTTTCTCGATTTTTAGATGTTTTCTTAAATCACCTTTTAAATGTATTTCTTCTAACATGGCACCCCATGTGTTACATATCAAAATGCTCAGGACAATCTCTGGTATTGCTATATATGCAAATTACTCACCTTAGAGCACTGATTGATGAGATAAGTAGCTCAAATCTTAAAATTTGACATCTGATTTTCGGAAAATCTTCAAAACTCTTGTGAAAACACAAATGTACTCATGTGATCGAATTGTTTTGGTGTTTTAGATTTGGTTACCAAAGTCTTAGGATCACAAAAGCAGTGACATATTTGAATTACACTGTATATAAATGTGTTATTCATGTCTAAAATGAAAAAAATTCAATTCGAATTTTGAGTAAGGTTTTTATCACTCTACTTTCACCACAGCAGGGACTGAGATACATCAGGACTGAATAATGACTTCATATTACATACCAAGGTTCATGTGATGTGTACAAATACAAATTGAGCATTCAACCTTTTTTTTCAACCAACAATTTATTATAAATATGTTTTTTTCAACCAACTATTTATATAAATATTAGACACTGGAAAATATAACTATTTACAAAATTTAACATCAGAACTTTCAACCAACTATTCATTATAAATGTCAAGACAGTGTCAAGGTCTTTGTCTGTCTTCCAAGACAGTGGGTCTGGCTGCTGTGTAGGTGGGGGTGATGGTGCATGGGCTGCTGTGTAGGTGGGGTGTACAAGTGCTATACGAGATCTCCATGAGACCTCCTTGCTGGCTGGGTTGAAGATGATGGCTGTGATGGAGCCTTTGTGCTGAGGTGTATCTTGACCTGGTGGCAGCCGCAGATGGAGGTGGAGGCAGCTGTAGTGATGCTGGTCTGCTGGTCCTTGGTGGTGATGGCTCTGGTGAAGGCCCTTGAGCCACAGTAGATCTTGACCTGGGGGCCGGCACAGATGGATGTTCTGGCTGCTGGATAAATGCCGCCACCTGTGGGCCACTAGGCCCAGACAGCTGTGAAACATCTCTGTAAAACAACATTAAAACTAACTAATTCATGGAAATGAAAGTTCAAGTAAAAGGGGGCGCAAGCCACAAAGAACAATGCCACACATAAAAAGAAAGGTGGGGAGGTGGAGAAGGAGGTCTCGCTGCGATCGCTCTCGCGCGCGCGCGTCACACACACACACACACACACACACACACACACACAACACACACACACACACTACACACCAACACACAACACACACACACACAACACACACACACACACACACAACACACACACCACACAAACACACACACACACACACACACACACACACACCACACACACACACACACACACACACACACACACACACACACACACACACACACACACACACACACACACACACACACACACACACACCACACACACACACACACACAGGTATTTCCAGTTAACTTTACATTCAGTATAAAATCACAGACACACATATACATAGGCTACATCTGATTACAAAGTCTCATCTGTACAGGACGGTAAAATAATATCAGGCACACATATAACTAAATCTATGACAAAGTCTCATCTGTACAGAACAGTATGATCAAATAATCGATGGCAAAAACATGTCACTGTAAATGTCTCCGTTGTGGGATGAATAAATGATTAATTTAAATCATCTACACATGTAATCTCACTTTTACACACCAAAATAACGTTAACACAGAGTAAAACGTTTTCTAATGGAGAGTCTATTTTGTCCCAATAAAAAGTTCATGACTCTCGATAAAAAATATATATCAATAAACCTATTGTTCATTTTCGCGGTAGTCCCCACACATTGCCAGTACACTATTACTCTAATATTGACACCTACCCATGTCCAAATGGATCCTTGTTGTTGTCTTTGTATTCTTCTTCTTCAGAAGAGTTGAAAACTTCAGGTTCTGAGGCTCTATCTTCACTGCTGCTAGCGAAAAAAAATCTCTAGCGAAGTCGGCAACTGTAAAGTTTTTTTTAGCCATTTTCTCTGTCTCTCTCTCTCCCCTCACAGACGTAAACTGATGGGAGACACGTGGTTTATGTTTTGTTTACTTGGTGGGTAGGTCCTTAGTGATTTCTCGATGTCCATTGATCATTTCAGACCATGATGGCTGCCGGCCGAGATTTCCTTGACGGACACACGAATCCACCAATCCCACACAGTGTAAAGTCAAGCTGCTTTGAGCGGCCATATTGGCTGCTGTGCTCTGGTTACAGTCTCACAGGAGATACCACTGGAAATCTACTCTTCCAGCGATTCCGCGGATATCTGAATCATATTTCTACTCCTTATAATCGAAAATATATGATTAATTACGTGAAATTATGCGCACCTGGACGTGCCGGCGCGTCCACCAACTCCAGACGGTTGGGAAATGGAAACACTTTTCAAACTGCTTTCCATGCGACAATATTCCCATTAGGAAAGGTATTTATCTAGTCTATTTCCAATGTAAACGATCGAGATACGCACATTTATTTTTTGAAATACGCGCCTAATGACCTTTGGCGCTTCCATCGATCCGGGACTTTCATCACTGTGTGGGTACGGCTTCCTGGGCCAAAGCTCAATACAGCTGCAAACAACATGGCGTGCAATGCACCAGTGGTTTCCAACAAAAGAAAACGGTCGTCGTCAGGAGCGTATTGTATTGCCCCAGGCTGCATAAATGGTTTTTATACAAAGAAGGAAGAAGTACATTTCCATAGGCTGCCACTAAAGGATGAGAAGCTGTTCAAAGCATGGGTTATTTCCATGAAACGGTCGGATCCGCCGCTGAATCAGTACGCACGTGTGTGCAGCGAACACTTTACAAATGACGATTATGTCCACAAAATGAGGTTTGATGAGTCTGGATGCCTGGTTCAATACAAAACATTGGATTTGAAGCCAGGATCTGTTCCCACAATATTCAATTTCTCATCGTATGCAGTCGGGAACACCGACCGTCCCAGCACATCGGCCGCGCAAGACAATGACACCAGTGTCAACAAACGTGAAGTTCGAGCCACCAAACGAGCTGCTTCAGCTGCCGAGAGAGAGGTAAATATTGCAGCACTACCAGATTACTAGCTCACACATGTATTTACTGATACAGTGTGACCTTATTAATTTATGTATATATATATATATATTATGTAATAATGTACTGGAACTGGTGGTATCCCACTCGGCGAGTTCAGAACCGTCTGTACTTTCGGCGGATTCCGGATCGTATGCCACTCTAGTATTAGAGCGAATCGGTTCATAAGCATAGGCCATGGGATGCCTGGTAACTGTAGATGCTTCCACATCAATGTCATCTCCTGTCGAATAGTCAAATTCATCCTTCAAAAAGTCGATCTCATTGCAAAACGTTGTGTTGACTTCCGGTATGGATACCCGGAGTGGAGCGAGGACCCACACAGTGACGTCACCATTTGGGACTGCCCTAATGGCAGCGGCCTGGTCCCGGAATTCCCCACCCGGCCGGCGAATAATTAATTTTCTTTTGGCCATATCATATACAATAAATATTACGATCAATATCCATTGTAAAATGAATAAACTACCGGAATATTATAGCTGTAATGGTGTTTCCTTTCCCCTTTAAAATGAAATAACCCGGACCTTTTGAGGGGTACTTGACTTTATGAACGGGGGGGGGGGTGCGCTAGTGAGCACGCTCATGAACTGTTCACTGTATGCCTCGCAGCAGGGTTACTGTACGGAGCGCATAAAGCAGACTGTGAAGCTGACAATTGAGCGGCCCGACCAAGCAAGGAGGCAGAGGCAGAACGTCCAAAAATACAACCCGGTGTGGGCATTTATTCAAATCATAAGCACATGATTCACAGCCTCAATTGCTGTTCCCCTGAACACAGTCAGTAGCCACAAGGATCTCACCCACACTAGCAGCCTCCAAACAGACAGGGCAACAGACCCTAAATACACACACTAATCAGCAATTCAACACAGGTGGGGGGGAGGAGACAACACAGGGCACCAGGTGCACACAATGAACAGCCACAGACATGGGGGAAGGGGAACACTTTTAACATGAAACCAGGAAACAGAGACAGACAAACTTACATCAATTACATATATTCGCATGCTTTCTGTGCAATGTTTTTAGTACTATATTACCCGTAACGGAGGCCGAGATCTATGGGCCCAGAGATCACCTCCGTTACACAGACCCTTCACGCGATAGCGAGTGGTAGATCGAGAGATCGGAGATGCCATCGTGCTCGCGGACGGATTAAAAAAATTAAACGAATTATACTTTGGCGGCCGTTAATATACCTGGGCGGTCCGCCCAAGTAAAGTCTATGTCTCTATTTTGAGTGGGGGTGCTGAGGTGCTGGACTCCAGTGAACACTATTACGGGCACTATAGAGCACGCACAAAAGCGCGAGCACCAGGGGCGCTACAGTGGAATGTTCTACTGCAACACTCCCCACACGCAAACACACAGTACACCCGCGACTGTAAACAATGAAGGCTCCATAATCAGCTCACGACATATAGGCAGGGGTAAAGTGCTATTTTTTACGAGTGGGGAGCAGACCTCACCTCCTCTAGGGGGTCCTGGTGGATGCTCCCCCGGGAAGATTTTTTTTAAATATTGAAGTTAAAAGCATCAATCTGGTGCACTTTGAGAGCAACATTAAGAGATCTATGGATACATCTCTCAACACCCAGATGAAACACAACTGTAAGCAGATGTTCTTTTTCTTTATGAATATTTTACAAATCTCCCCTTTCAAACTGTATTCTTCTTTTACTGCCATATAGTATTTCATAACTGTTTTTCCTTTATTCTCTTGTTTTTTTTTATAACCATAATGATCATATGAAGGTGTGCCGTGGAAATAATCTGTTGAATAATTTGTGACCAAACCGTTTGAGACCCACTGAGATAATTTAGACTAAAGTTAACTATCTAAACACTCAGAGAGTCCTTTAGCTCACCTGAGTCTCTCAGTCTGAGAGGACAGCTTATTGTGGAACAAACAGCTCCTTACGTCCGTTAGTGCAGCTAGCTAACCAGATGCTAACAACACGGTCCCTGCTGGCACTCTCTCTCTCTCTCTCTCTCTCTCTCTCTCTCTCTCTCTCTCTCTCTCTCTCTCTCTCTCTCTCTCTACCTCAATACATAATTTTCCCGAAATAAGGTCCCATGGAGGTCCACCGGAAAGGGAGGGACTTCGCCTCTCTATGTGTGCTCACAGAACATGCGCCCCTTAAGCCCCGCCCCGGAGCTCCCACTCTCGGCTCAGTAGAGTGAATGGAGAGAGGAAATAAATCTAGATTCGGCTTGTAGTGCATTTTACAACTTTAAGGACCTAATGATTCTAATAAGGGCTATAAAATAGTTCATACTGGGTAGTTTAAATAAAGATACAAACGTCTCTTTTAGTCAATGGGGAAAAGTCTTTCTGGGCCCAGTGACGTCACGGACTGATATGGAAATTGTAGTACTGCCGTTTGGCCACAACTAATTTTTTCATCAGAGTCCGGCGCACTTCCTGGGGGCTTGGTGTGAACGCGATCTGCTCTTTAGTTCCATGGGGGAACTGAGACCCCATTTACACAGGAACGTTTGCGTTTACACACGTATGCGTTTTTAAAAAAGTCTTCCGTTCACACGCATTCGATTCATTTAACGTGTCCGTTCACACGAGACCGCTGGAAACGCTGTAGTACATATGCCAGGCCTGTAAGTGGCGCTGCTGCCGCCACAAAATACACCAAAAGCAGCGAAGAAGACCCCGGAGCATGGTTGCCTGGTTGCCCTTCTGTTTATTCTCCACGGTGGACAGCATGTGCATCTGCTTTAAATCTCTCCGGTAGTCCACCAGCAGATGAAAAACACCCACCTCTCCGCCTCTTCCAAGGGACGAGGGGACTATGCGGCAGAGTTTCCGTTAACATTTTGTTTTGCTGGTCAACATATCCGTTAAAGTTTAAATGTTCCGTACAAAATTAGAAAAGTGCCGGTCAGAGGTCTTCTTTGTTATTTATTGAGCTTTAAAAACAAATTGATAACGACTATATAATAATATAAGAATAATAAACGGAGCCTCTCTTTTCCTCCCCCTCTTCTGAGCCCAGCAGCTGATCTCTGATGGAGCATATGCAGTGGCGTTTTTATATGTACAAAAGTGGTGGGGCACAAAAAACTTAGATGTCTATATATAAGCTTCTGCAGTGAGGTTCATGGCTGGTGAGGCACTGGCACTGACTCTTCAGGTTTACAAATATTATATTTTGACCTAAATCAAAATATAATATTATTTTCAAAAGCTTTTTTTTGTCTGATGCTTCAATTAATTTTAAACAGACAGTTCAACAGAAGGATACCCAAAACATGTAATTTTATCATTTAAATATTTAATTGTTCTCTCTTAGTAAGATCCCATTTTCAATAAAATTGCAGTCTTACCTTGACATGAAGATGAAGTCCATTTGCCTATCCTTCTGGACAAAAATCTCTATTACTTTTTTGTAAAAGTCCTCCTTATCTTCTTGTAGTTTCAAAAGTCTATCATAAATCTAATCTAATCAATAGATTTATGATTCGAAAATTATAAAAGTAGGGTAGACATGTGGATATTATCCGGCTGAACAAAACGTGCATTTATCTAACAGGTTTGTATCCCACAGATCTTATTTTGAGCTATTTTCTAAAATCCTATGGAGAAATATCATTGCCTTTTTGTCGAGGGAAGCCATGCGCAGTTTACTTCCAGGTTTTAGGACGTGTCACTGCAGCTCTCTCGTCTCCTCTTCACACACCACACTTTTCGCGGCACACGTACTTACAACTAATCAGCTCTGAATTATGTGAGATGATGTATGGTGGGGATGGCAGCACTATGCCCCTATGGTCATTATTTTTTTCCCACACACATTAAATAGGACAATACTCTGAGCATGCGCAGTGTAGTTTTTACAGTCACCATTGACTTAAACAGGGAGAGGGAGGGAGGGGCAGGATCGGGTTTTGTCCCACATGGCTCTAAATAGCTCAATAGGCACACACTGTAGACACTAATTAGAAGAACACAGACTAAAACAGAAATGTACAGACGAATCAGATGATTAAACATGATCTTAAAATATATTTTATATTTTTTTTTTTGTTGCATTTTTTTGTAATCATTATTTTTAATACTTTCTGCTGACACTAGGTGGGGGTGTGCCCCACCTGCCCCTAATGACCAGTCGCCACTGAGCATATGTGTGGGCTGGACCTGTATTTTACAGGAAAGGAGTGAGCAGAGGGTCGAGTTGTCGATTCTTGTTCTGTTTTCTGTGACTATCTTCCTCACCCTCTCAGACTTTGAGTTGCGCGCTACTAAAGAGACGCGCTACCATGGAAACCAAACAATGGTGTAGCTGTATTAAAGTCTGAGTGGAAACAGTCCTGAGTAAATCTGATTTTGTCAGAAATGCGGGAGAAATATGACCCCGGGAGGAAACCGGGAGAGGGCAATGAAATCGGGAGGGTTGGCAAGTATGTTCCCAACCCCTGCATTAGAGCGTAAAAACTGTAACTATAAGTATCTGAAATAAATATGTGTACTGAAACAAATACCAATAACAGTATTGCATTGTTTTCTTATGCGCAATTACTTCATATTGTCTTTGTCGTTTTCATCCTGCATTTTTTGTGCCCCCCTCAGAACATAACTGGCCCCAGCCTGGCCCCCCCAGTCAAATTGGTCTAGAACCGCCACTGCGCCTCGTGTAAACAAAAGGGTTATACACAAGAGAAACTATGCGGATACAACCCGTTTCGTCCTCGTGTAAACGGGGTCTAAGTGCTGGGAAGTACGGCAAAGTACTTGGGGTTGAATGTCAAGCATGGTTATGGACAAAGAATATTTTTCTAAAGCCTTTGAATGACATTGATTTTTAGCTTGAATTGCTCAAGGTAAGACTTTTACGTGTGTTATAAAGCAAATGTAAAAACGATCAGCCATACCATTTTAAATTAATACAAAAAAGCAAACAAAAGTCAACACAACACAAGATGGTAATAATAAAAGGGGAAAAGTGAATACACTGGTATCCTTGCTTTTGAATAAAGCAATCATATATTTGACTTTTATTTTGTGCATAATATGTTGTTTTGCACACCGATAATTCTCAAATGTCTTTCCAACGTGTAATTCAATATTGGCCACCATAAAACAGATGTATTCAATCTTCTTGAAAAGTTGAAATATGCATGTTTGTTATGTAATACATGTTCGTTGTGTTATATTTTAAGATGTATTCTCTAATTGTGTTAGTGATGCACAATGTTAAGAGGAGGTAAGAGTGTTTGCATGTTCAGCCGCATCGTGACGCTACAGCTGAACAGTGCCACACTGTGCAACACAAACATCCTTTTTCTAACGCTCTTCTGAGAACAGCAGTTGTTTTTCTGCCCTGAAATTAGTCTTTCAGGCAGCCCCACGTACAACTCACCCAGCCTCCTGCGCTTCGATTGGATCAAACCGCGTTATGCAGCGCCTGTTTCTTCCTGTGAGGCCTAATTTAGGGAAATATCTTTGCGTTGTTCCCGGTTTCCGGAAGATCTTTGTAGCCTTCCTAAAAGAAAGAAAATGGAATCCTGCAATCGCACTTAGCTTAACAGTGGAGCGTTTTTGAGAGAATATCAATAGAACAAATTGGAAGTACAATTACACTGCTATTAACATAATTGAACAGGTAATGTAACAGAGATTTGGTGACAGACTGTATATTACTTGTGATTACCTTTGCTTTCACTAGCTAGCTAATTTTAGCTTGTTTGTGAATTGCTTGTGAACGTCATTGGTTGACGTCGCTAGCTTAGTTAGCTTGCGGTGATGCTAACAGTAGCGTTAATGTCTTTTTAATAAAACCCTCGTGTTTCCCCCCCCCCAGTAACAATATAAAAGACTTAAAGCAAGGCAATGCCATGTTTCCTTACAACAGCAGTTTGTGCGAAATTAGGTCAAAGAAATGTAACTGAGGACACTTATCACGAAGTTGCTGGCTAATGTTGGACATGTACTAGCTTTAGCAAAGTGAAAGCTCAACACAACCGGGATGTTTGGTCACCCGGGAAGCTTGTTTTGAACCGACGATACACATGGTTTCAGACTCACTGTCAGCAGTCGATTATTTGTTCGCATTTTACCACAGACATGGTGGGTGATTCTTCATAGCTAATAGTAGTTGAAGTTGTCAGTGTTGGAAACCGTGTACAATGCTCGCTAGCGTAGGCTAAGCTAGATGGTGCCATTTTGTTTTTATCTCGACTTTGACCAACACTCTGCTTTTGCATAGGACTTTAAGATACATAAACCGTTCAATTATTCAAAGGAAATGTAGATATTAAACAGCCACCTGTTCAATGTTGCTCAGGAAACGTTCTGTATACGTCAGTTTGGATGTAACGTCTCAGCTAGCTGGTGTTGTTTTTATAGTAAATCAGCATTACACTCTGTTGTTAACCAGTGGATGTAAACCAAGCTAACATTAGCTACTGGGGCCATATTCACAAATATTAAGCGTGTCGCAATGTGATGCAGTATTTTGACCAGGGATTTTACCCTGAGGACAATGTTCCTGGTTGTACACAAAGTGGAAATTCTTTAAGGTGTAAAGTTAAAGTGTGATGAGACATTTGGCCTTTTTATGAATCAATGTTGCATAATCTAGTATTCTTGATTTCCATCTCTTTTATTCAATGTATTTAGTTTGTATTTGTTATGTGTTATTTGTTATTGCCTATGTAAAGCAATTTGAATTGCCTTTGTCTCTGAAATGTGCTACATGAATAAACTAACCTTAACCTTATTGTTATTAAATATAAATCTGTAAACGTTTCTCCTTCTTTTTTTAGCTGCAGCAGCTGGATCCTGCTGAAGATTGGAGAGCATCCCTCACCTCCCTCCCTTCTGGTTCAATGGAGGGGTCCGACAGTGCCGAGCAGAGCGGCGGCGGGGAGCAGCCAGAGTCTCAGCGCAGGAGGCAGCTGGACCGCCTGGGCAGGGAGGAGGCCTTCTACCAGTTTGTCAACAATCTCAGTGATGAGGACTATCGGCTCATGAGAGACAACAATCTTTTAGGCACCCCAGGTAATGAACCTCTAATATAATTACACCAGCCTGTAGCCCTGTGACCTTTACAGTTCACAGTGGAAATCAATCAATCAACAACTTTATTAATCCCGCAAGGTGCAATTAGTTATGAGCAGCTTGTCTGTGTACATGACGTACACAGGCAAGAACATACAGGAAGAAAACACACAGATACACCCGGGAGCAGAGACGTGGATCATTCCAATTTACATGATAAATAGTTAATAGCATCACAATAATATATAAATAAATAATCAAGTTAAAAAGACTTTCAAGAATTAAAAAATTGACTGCAGAGGGGATGAATGATTTTGAAAAGCGATTTGTCTTTAGAGCAGGTAAAACATATCTACGCCCGATGGCAACAGATGAAATTAATCTGCAAGAACATGACCTGGAGAGGCCGGAATGCTCTCTGCTTTCCGCATAATCTGTTGGTTGCAAAAGGAGTTTAAGTCTCTCTGTTTCACTTCGATGACCTTAGAGCAGGTTTTAACAAATGTTGACAAGATAATACTAACAGTGTTTCCCATACATTGATTTATATGTGGTGGGCCGCAACAATGAAATATCGTCCGCCACAAATGGATCTCATACAAAAATAAAAAAATATTATATATTTATAATTTTTATTTTGGTGGTCTAATGGATAGTAAGGTGGGTTGATGATCGGAAGGTTGCGAGTTCAAATCCCGCCTGGAACACCACTATTAGTGTGCCCTTGAGTAAGGCACTTAGCCCTGTAATTGGTCATTGTAAGTCGCTTTGGAATAAGGCGTCTGCTAAATGCCTAAATTATATTTTTGGGAGAATAAACCCCACAGATTCTCAACTCCGGTGTGTCTCACTCACTCGCCTTTGGCTTTTCTTGCCGGGGGGGGGGGGGGGGGGGGGGGGTGTGTGGTGCGGTGCCCCCACAAATAGAATCAAATTCTGTGGGAAACACTGACTAAGCAACTCAAAGATAAGGCTGTGTATCAGTGTTTTGTACATTCCAGGTACTCTTAGTGAAATCAAATCATAACTAGTCAAAACAAACCGATTGCCTGCCAGCAAAGGATCTTACCAAGTACTTGTGTACATTAAAGCTCTTTGTGATTTTATCTTCTTACTATTTTCTGTTTTTCTTTAAGCTGTATAGAATTCCATTCCGTTCCAGTTTTAAACTGATGCTAGTCAAAAGTGTTAATATAGATAAAGTACACTTAAATCAAGACGTTTTAATTAGTGTTGTATAAATCCCCATTTATTATGAATTTATAAAAACATGTACTACCGGGTAGTAGAGTCAGGGAACAAGACTAACGCCGTCCCATTATGCTAAACACTCATAAACAAATCCTTTTTTAAACCTGCAGAAAAATAGCTATTTGATCTTGACAGTTAGCGACTGGTTTTCAACACAATCCTACTTGGCTTAATAACACATTTTAACAATGAACAATGTCATTCTCAGAGTTTTTATTAACAGACTGTTTATTCTGTTTTGCAATGTCTCTTTCAGGAGAGGTAACACAGGACGAACTTTTAAGTAGACTTCAGCAAATCAAGGATGGTCCAGAGCAGCCGAATAGCACCCCTAGTGCCCCCAGTACTGAAAGTGGAGTGGATCCAGTTGGTAAGTTTGCCATTTCTTTCTTCTTCTTTGATTTACTGTCAAATGTAGACTTAATTTAATGCTTGTTTTCTCCTCTTATTACAGAACCACCAGAAAACTCGGAGGATCCTGCAAATGGGGATAGTCTCTTAGACTGGCTGAACACAGTGAGGCGCACAGGCAACACAACCAGAACTGGTCATCGTGGAAACCAGTCATGGCGGGCTGTGAGCCAGACCAACCCAAACAGTGGGGATTTCCGCTTCAGTCTGGAAATCAGTGTGAACCGCAACCTGGCTGAACAGCAGGCAGCTGCTGAAGGGGAGCAGGAATCTCCACACGAATCTCCACAGGAAACTCCGCAGGCAACTTCAGAAGAAACCCCAGAGAGTCAAGAAATGGTGTCTAATGTTGAACCACTTGTGGTGGAGGCTGAACCACAGGTACCCATGGAGACTGACGTGGTGGAAGAACCGGTTGTAGAGGAAGTGGCTTTGATAGTCGAGCCTGAGCCAGAGCCGGAGCCGGAGCTGGATCCAGAGCCAGAGCAGGAACCGGAGCAGGAACCAGAGCCGGAGCAGGAACCAGAGCAGGAACCTGAACCAGAGCAGGAACCAGAACAGGAACCAGAACCTGAACCAGAGCCTGAACTAGAAGAAGTTGTTTCACAAGAGATTTTAGGAGAACCTCTCCTCTCAACTGCCGCCCTGCCGGTACAACCACCACAACCCCCACTCTCTCCTTCTCCACGCAGAGGACAGCGGAGAGCCCGCAGCCGTAGTCCAGAACCACGCAGGACCAGGGCGCGCACGGCCAGGAGCCGCTCCCCTCTCAACCTGGATCGCCTGGATGGCCTCCCGAATCCACGTCATGCTCACAGCACTCAAGGCCTCAACCCTGCCACCAATGCTCCCCCTGTGCTTCAAGTGGAGGGCAGTTCACGGACTCGACAACACGTTCTTTCTAGGCAAAGCACTGCTGATGTTGATGTTCAGCCATCTAGGGCTAGTGCAGAAGTGGTCCCAGAGGCCCAACCTGTAGGAGCTCAGGAAGGAGAAGCTGCTGCAGGGGAAGGGGCCGCTGCAGGGGAAGGGGCCGCAGCAGGGCGCCGTCCCCCTACCATTATGCTTGATCTCCAGGTGCGTCGTGTGCGTCCAGGCGAATATCGGCAAAGAGACAGCATTGCTAGCCGCACCCGTTCACGCTCCCAGAACTCAAACAACACATTTCTTTATGAGAGTGAGCGTGGTGGATTTCGCAGGACTTTCTCACGCTCTGAGCGTGCTGGGGTGAGGACCTACGTCAGCACTATTCGCATCCCTATCCGAAGAATCTCTGATGCCGGTTTGGGGGAGGCCACCTCGATGGCTCTCCAATCTATGATTAGGCAAATAATGACTGGTTTTGGTGAACTCGGCTACCTCATGGACTCAGACTCCGATTCGTCAGATTCAAACCGTGGAGCCACCACACCTGCAGATCTGGCTGAGGCCCTCAACAACCCAGAAGCCAATCCTGCTGCGGCTCCTGTTGCTGATGTGGAAGAACCCCCTGTAGCTGCAGGAGTCAGAGCAAGGACAGCTGAGACTGATACCGAGGAGGGTGTTGTCACTGCTCCCCCTGCCTCAGCTGGCAGGGTTAGACCACTACCACCTATCAGCCTAGCGGAGCCCAGCTCATTGCCTTTCTTGCGGCTTGCTCACTTCTTTCTTCTAAATGATGACGATGAGGACCAGCCCCAAGGGCTGACCATAGAGCAGATTGACAACCTCTCAATGCGCAATTTTGGTGAGAGTGATGCCCTGAAGACTTGCAGTGTCTGCATAACAGAATATGCAGAAGGTAACAAGCTACGTAAGTTGCCCTGCTCTCATGAGTACCATGTGCACTGCATTGATCGCTGGCTATCTGAAAACTCCACTTGCCCCATCTGCCGCAGTGCTGTCTTGGTGTCAGCCAACAGAGAGAGTGTTGTGTAGCTCAAAAAGACTGCAGGCCTTTTGTCCCAAGTACATAAGAGGATTTGAGGAAATGTTTCTCCACTGTTGAAATGGATTTCCTTCATACCATTTGTGAGTTTAAATCATAATGCAGTCACAGGTTTGTTTTGGGGTGCTCCATACAGTGACATCGAGACATATTCAGTCTCTAGTTAGACATTTATAATTGCAGTCCAAAGTTAGTCACAAGCAATGCATGCTGTTTGAATCCACCTGTAGTGACCGAGCAGTTTGTGGCAGTGCATAAAGCCATGCACACAGGCGGCTCGGTATCTCTTAAAGACCCCCTGGTTATAAATGCTGCACACCGGCAGGTAGTTCAGGCACATCTGCTCTTTTCTATTACCTCCTAAATGGCGCCTTATATACCAGAATTTGGGTATTGGTGCACTTCTTAGTTACACCAGTTCAAAGTATTAGCTGTAAATAAGCTTGTAAAAATAATTTTGAATCATGCTTTGTATTATTGAATTGATTTTGGATTGTAAATTATCTCATGAAGATTACGGTCAAGTTGGCGGCAATTACTCTCTATCAGAGCATCCCTAAATTGACTGTTGCACCAATTGGAGGTATCAATGCAAACAGCAGAATTATTTAAAGATTGTGATGTCCAAAGGTTGTAGGACATTGATTGGTTTGCCATTTACAGTGTGACGTGTACTCTCATTTTCTTGTTTACCAGAAAGAAGCAACTCTTTTGGAGTGGCATATACCATGAAAGGTTAAAAAAAGAATGTTGTACAGACATAAGGGAAAGATAAATCCACCTAGGCTACCTTATCAAAGTGTGAGTTTTATTTTGGAATCATATAGTATCTTTATTTTCTTGATTATTAAAAATGATTAAGTAGCAGTAATACCAGAAATTAGGGGTGTCTCAATATTGGTAGTAGATATTGGGTTGATATTAAGTTGTTGGCATGTGAATTTTCCCAACTTAAAAATACTATAGGCCTACTAACAGGCATGACATGTCGAAATACTTAGATATACTTTCTTTTGCTTTCTTCATCCATATGTAAAAGATTGTTTGCTTTTTAATGTACAACTATGATTTCACAATCTTGTTGTGCTGTCATCCATTATCTACAGATCGGATCCTTTTTATTTTTACACATTGGATTGTCTTTAATTATTGACCAATGAAGTAAGTTAACTAAGTTGTTTTTCGCATAGATTGAAATGACCACACATTCACTTGAACTGTCAACTCAGCCAGAATAGATCTCTCTACACGGAGGTCCAACTTAAGTTATTAACCCAAAGATTTGAGTTTCAGATGCCAACTAAGTCTGAAAACATTCACACTATTTTCCTTCTGTCTTAATAAGGCTCCAGTAGAAAGTCCTAATGCTTGCCTCCTTCTACCCCATGAGCAGATGCTCCATATCAGTGTGCAATACATGCTAAAGTGAAAGTAGGGAAATACAAACCATGATATAAATGTATGCTATTGTTAAAACTGTTGTTAATGGCTAAAATCTTAAATGAAGACTTATTACCTTTTAAAATGTGTTGAAGTTATTTTATTTAGAAGTTCTGTAGGTTTTAATAGCACTGTCGATGAACAGGAACACTGGCTAAAGGAGTAATGGGCATCACAATGAATGCCATCCTGTCACGTGTCTTGTTCCACTGTTTGATGTCTTTGCCACAATTATTACTTCCCTCTGTGGGACAGAAAAGTTTGAATGCAAGACGTTGTCATTGTTATATATACCATAAACATGTAAATGAAATGTATGTTCCCTCTTAGGCCATTCCTTAGTCTTGGCCTTGTTCTGTGTCACCCAGTGCAGTATGTTAACTGGGTGTTAAATGAAACTAACCGCTGAATTAAACACGTTGATATGCTACAAAATGCATTAGCAGGTATGCATTCTGTACACGTACTTTGCTGCTTGGTAATTTTATCCTGCATTCAGGTGCACACAATAATTATATTATTACTTTTACCTTATATATTAAACAGTCTAAATATACTTTTATTTTCATGTTTATTTTGATATGACGAGTTGAGATGTTCATTGATATGTTTTTCCTACCGCTTTATATTTGGTTTCTAACATTTTTTAATCCAAGGCAAAATCATGACTTTGAATGATGGTGTGGAGTGGAAGCAGAGCATGGTTTGTGTTACCTTTAATGTCCAGACCATAACATATTACACAATACAACATTTGTACTACATCTTTCTTTATGATGCATTTGGTAGTGGTGGAACAAATACTCGTGTTTTACTTCAGTACTAATGCCACAGTGCCCCAGAATGTACAAAATATACAAATTAGGATACTTTGTATGGGATTAACTGGACTCATCTATCCGTTAGATTTTTGTACAATAGGAATTTGCAAAGTAACTTAATTTATCAAATTAAAGTAAAAGTGGAGTTAAAAATTCAATATTTTCCTCAAAGCTGTGGGCCTAGTAAAGAAGAATAAAGTAGCATAAGATAGAAAACCTGACGTTAAGAACAAATAACTCTTATTTGAACTTAAGTACAGTACTTCAGTAGATGTACTTTATTACTTTCCACCACTGGCGTTTGGTCTGCATCTGTGAAAGTGTGTAAGTACTAGCACCGCCTACTGGCAGATTTGTGAAAATCCAATGTAAAACTTAATAAACATGTTTTATTTGTTCATAGGTGTCTTTTCGATAGAGACGTGCTCCGGAAAAGTATGTTAGTGAAAGGTTGTAGTTTTGATCAGAGTTTGTAAATGCCTCTCTTCAGTGGTTCCTCTGTGTCGGCCAGTTCCAGCTGGTTCACACACAGAGGTGCAACAACAAGGAAGTGCTCCAACCCGCAGACGACAGCAAGGATGGCGCTGCGGACAGCTGGAGGTCGTTTATTTTACTTTCAGAGGAACGTTTTAAAGGTACTTTATTGAGATTATCTGCTAATTTAACCGCTAAATGTATTCCCACTACTTACCACTCGCGTCTCACTTTGTAAAGGCAGAAGTAGCTACCAGCAGTTAAGACTTCCCTTTAGATAATTCGGTATGTTAATAACCGAAAAATAGGTTCATACAATAGACTGTTAAATTATTATGATGATATGATTGTTAAACGTGTTGCTGGTCTACATCAACGTTTTTGCTAAATCCACATTTCTGGTCCTGTGCCGTAGGCTACATTGTCACCACTCTGCGACGCTGTTTCTGATTTAAAATGTTTTTATTGCACAGTCAAAAAGGTACATGTCACAAACATACAAATGAAAATGCCCAGATAATTTATTTTTAATGTATGGCTTTTTAATTTGACAATATGTTTTTGTATTATCTTGTTATAGCCTACATGTAGCCAATATAGAATGTTTTATTAATCTTGAATAGCATTAACCAGTAAAGTTGTTGTTTAATCCCTAGAATGTATTTGTGTTATCTCTTACAGCAGGTCTCCATCCAAACACTTGGCTTTGTCAGGTTCAAAACAAGTTGTCCTGTTGAAGTGAGCCGCCTGGATCATTTGGTTCTGACTGTGAAAAGTGTGCCAGACACCATCAACTTTTATACCTCAGTTCTGGGCATGGAAGTAATCACTTTCAAGGTTTGCAATGTGCTTTTTAAATGTAGATGTACTATTATTATTTTTGTTTGTAGTAATGGTTGTAAGGCAAGGCAAGGCAAGTTTATTTATATAGCACTTTTCAACACAAGGCAATTCATAGTGCTTTACAAAAAATGAAAGACATTAAGAAAATGGCATTTAAAATCAGTCATTGAAAAGAAAAGCTAATAAAATAAACATTAAAAGAAAAAATACATGGATAAAAGTTACAGTGATAAAAGTTACAGTGCAGTCTAAGATATGAATAGTTAAATTAAAAGCAGCGACGAAAAGAAAAGTCTTCAGCCTGGATTTAAAAGTAGTCAGAGTTGCAGCGGACTTGCAGGTTTCAGGGAGTTTGTTCCAGATATTTGGAGCATAATAACTGAATGCTGCTTCTCCATGTTTAGTTCTGACTCTAGGGACAGAAAGCTTACCAGTCCCTGAAGACCTGAGAGATCTGGATGGTTCATAATTTAGCAGGAGGTCAGAAATGTATTTTGGGCCTAAACCATTCAGTGCTTTATAAACCAGCAGCAGTATTTTGAAATCTATTCTTTGACACACAGGAAGCCAGTGTAAAGACTTCAGAACAGGAGTGATGTGATCCACTTTCTTAGTGTTAGTGAGGACTCGAGCAGCGGCGTTCTGAATCAGCTGCAGCTTTCTCATAGCTGTTTTAGTGAGACCTGTGAAGACACCATTGCAGTAGTCGAGTCGACTGAAGATAAAGGCATGGACAAGTTTTTCCAAATCCTGCTGTGACATTAGTCTTTTAATCCTAGATATGTTCTTTAGGTGATAGTAGGCTGATTTAGTAACTGTTTTAATGTGACTGTTTAAACTCAGGTCAGAGTCCATGACTACACCTAGATTTCTGGCTTTATCTGTTGTTTTGAACATTGCAGGCTGAAGCTCAGCGTTAACTTTTATACGTTCTGCCTTGGCTCCAAAAACCATTACCTCAGTTTTATCTTTGTTTAATTGGAGAAAGTTCTGACACATCCAGTCATTGATTTGTTCAATGCACTTACTCAGTGTTTGAATTGGAGCATAGTCTCCTGGTGAAATTGTTACGTAAATTTGTGTGTCATCTGCATAGCTATGGTAACTTATTTTGTTGTTTTTCATTATCTGAGCCAGTGGTAGCATGTAGATGTTAAAGAGAAGAGGCCCCAAGATGGAGCCTTGAGGAACCCCACATGTCATATTTGTCAACTCAGATGTGTATTTACCTATAGAAACAAAGTTGTTTCTGTTGTAGTAGTAATGGTTATAGTAGTATCAGTAACAGTAGTAGCAGGTATTAGTAGTAGTAATGGTTTTAGTAGGCATACTCATTGTAAGTCAGATTAAGTATTGCTAATTAATTGAATATAGTTTATGCAATATCTTCATTCACAATTTTAACGTACAATTTATATTCTTATTCATTTCAAATAGACACCACTATAACATAACCCCATTCCCCTCCTGGGGATCAATTTAGTGTTAATAATTCTAATCATTTAATGTGTCAGTATTATCATTATCCATGCATTGTTTATGTAGTGATTAGTTAAGGTGAAATACTGTCTGCTTTTGGTTTGAGAGAACATCCACTAGATGGCAGGCTTTGACTGTATGTCAGCTGAAAGTGTCTCTATTGTTATGTACTCCCACTATGAGCTGCTTTGAGCTTTCCCACATCACCTGCTCTCTCTGCGTTTTCAAGGGAGATCGTAAGGCCCTGGGTTTTGGGCAGCAGAAGTTTAACCTTCACCAGTTGGGTCAGGAGTTTGAGCCCAAAGCCAAGCATCCAACGTCAGGCTCTGCGGACCTGTGCCTCATCACCAAAACCCCCCTCGCTACAGTGGCTTCACATCTGAAGGTTTCCTACAGACTCTCTTGAATTAATAACGCCAATTTAAATATTTTAAGATGGTTACACCTTTAAAGCCACGTGACTAGTTGTATGTGCATCACATTTGCTCACCGTTCTGGGTGTCTCTGAAATGCTCAGCGTCAATTGCTGTTGTCTCTTCTTCTCTGCAGGTCTGTGGGGTGGAGATAGAGGAGGGACCGGTGGAGAGGAGTGGAGCTGCGGGGCCCATCACGTCTCTGTACTTCAGAGATCCAGACCACAACCTCATCGAAGTTTCAAACTATAACCAGTCGACTCCAGAGGGATCCACTAAGTACAACTAGAAAATTGCATTTCCTCCTGAAAATGCGTGTGAATGCTGTAAACTGTGTACATTTGTTGCTGAATTTAGCTGAAAAAGCTGAATATTTTTTTAGTTGAATGGTCTCTGTAGCTGCTTTTAGCTATAAAAAAAAAGTAAGTGTGTTGCTGAACTTAGCGGAGAAATGCAGAAAAGTGAAATGATTTGAATCAAAATTGTTACAGCTCAAATGCATTGCAATGACTTTGTTGAAAACTTGAAAGTCAGTTAAACTGGAAGAGTAGGACAAATAGTGAAGAAGCTTAACATTTAAAAATAAAAGGTTTAAAAAAGATGTATAGCCTCAATGTCCTGAAATAGCTGAATAAGTTAATAATTGAATGGTTTCTGTAGCAGAAAGTAGGCTGAAGGAGTTAGATATTACATTTAAGTAGTAGTGAATGAATGTGTATTAAGCAGAGAAAATAAAGTAAAAACGCTTTGAAAAGCAGCAGAATATTTTAACTGCAAACTTTTGAACTAAAACCATACGTCACCAATAATGTATAACATATGTGGAACATGTTAAAGTCAGTATGAAGTCTCCATCAGACAGAAAATAATAGGCTGAGACAGTCTTTAAACTCCAGTCTGTTTGTCAGTGTTTGTTTCTGTGCTGAGCAGCTAATCATAACACCTGTGTGTGAGCCCAGAGATCAAAGGTTTCCATGGTGAAGACATTATCAAACACCTCTGTGCACCTAAGTTTGTTTTCCCCCGTGTTCTGCTTGAAAGCAAGTACCTGCCTCCTGCAAACTGTTGAAACAAACGCTTCAACTTGTGCAATTTTGAATCTGTATTTTTTTATATGGATCTTGAGTTGGTGTGACGTTGAAGCAGCGACCCTGCTGTAGTTTGTTTACAGCATAACGTTAGCATTTTGCTTCTGGCAATTAGATTTATTATTCAAAAATGATAAAAGTAGGGTAGACATGTGGATATTATCTGGCTGAACAAAATGTGATCCGTCTCTTAATGTGTGTCGACCACAGACCTTATTTTGAGCTATTTTCCAAATCCTATGGAGAAATTGCATTGCTTTTTTGTCGAAGGAACCGGAAGGAGTTTACTTCTGGGTTTTAGGACGCGTCACTGTGGCACTCTATACCAGCTCTAATACACAAGTGTTAAAATCTGAAGAAGGCTGAATATTTTGATATTTGAATGGTTCCTGTAGCTGAAAGTAGGCCGAAGTTATTTGACGGCAAAATATTGGTTGAAATACTAAGAAGAAGAAGAAGATTAAAGAACAGAAGAACTATAGTGGAAAGCTGTTGCACAGCATTCACACTCATTAGAGTTTAGCTGTGAAGTGTGAGAACCCCAATTACTGTTCTCAAACAACACAACACTATTTTCAGAGAGCAGTTGGCTGTGTAGACAGCCTTTGATTGTCGCAGTTTAATTGCAGTAGTGCTTAGCCTGTTTGAATAGAATGTACATTTATTATTTTAAATAATATAATATTTCAACATATGTTACAAAAGACAGTTGAAAAAAAAAATCTAATTTTCAATTTCTTATGTGGCGTTGAGATATCGGGACTTTAGTTTTTTACTACTGTAAAGCACATTGACTAGTGGGTCAGATGCACTTGAAATAGGCAACATTACTCCTCATTTAATTCACAAACACTGTTTGGATTCTCCACACATAGCGTTGTGTGTTCCTTCCAAACAACTCAACTTTGGTTTCATCTGTCCACAGAATATTTTGCCAGTAGTGCTGTGGAACATCAGGTGCTCTTTTGCAAACTTCCAACGTGCAGCAATGTTTTTTCTGGACAGCAGTGGCTTCCTCCGTGGTGTCCTCCCATGAACTCCATTCTTGTTCAGTGTTTTACGTATCGTAGATTCGTCAACAGAGATGTTAGCATGTGCCAGAGATTTCTTTAAGTCTCTAGCTGACACTCTAGGATTCTTCTTCACCTCATTGAGCATTCTGCGCTGTGCTCTTGCAGTCGTCTTTACAGGACGGCCACTCCTAGGGAGAGTAGCAATCAATCAATCAATCAATCAATCAATCAATCAATGTTTATTTATATAGCCCAATATCACAAATGTTACATTTGTCTCAGTGGTCTTCACAGTGTGTACAGAATATCAGTATGACAATACGACACCATCTGTCCTTAGACCCTCACATCGTACAAGGAAAAACTTCTAGAGAAAACCCAGTTTAAAGGGAAAAATGGGAGAAACCTCAGGGAGAGCAACAGAGGAGGGATCCCTCTCCCAGGACGGACAGACGTGCAATAGATGCCGTGTGTAAATTGAAAAGATAATACATTTGCAACATAGGTAGTCTAAATGTTTGGAAATGCATGTGTGTATAATAGGAAGATGAATCCACGAGGATATCCATCCAGGACCGATGATCCAGGACCACAGCCACGACTCAAGATCCAGGACCGCAGGATCATCCATGACTCCGGATCCCAGCGTATATAGACACCAAAAAGAAAGACATTTGGGGAAGCTGGGTTAATCGGAACATGAGAGTACACAGGTACAGACAGAGAGAAGGAAGAAGTAAGATGTCCCCCGACAGACTAAGCCTATATCAGCAAAACTAGGGGCTGAATCTAATCAGCCCTAACTATAAGCTTTATCAAAAAGGAAGGTCTTAAGCGCACTCTTAAAAACGGATAGGGTGTCTGCCGCCCGAACACAAACTGGAAGCTGATTCCACAAATGTGGAGCTTGATAAGAAAAGGCTCTGGCTCCCATTGTACTTTTAGAGACTCTAGGAACAACCAACAACCCTGCATTCTTGGAACGCAATGCCCTAGTAGGACAGTAGGGTATAATGAGTTCTTTAAGGTAAGATGGCGCCTGCCCATTAAGGGCTTTGTAGGCGAGAAGAAGAATTTTAAATTCTATCCTGTGTTCTATAGGCAGCCAGTGTAAGGCAGCCAGAACAGGAGTAATTTGGTCCCTTTTCCTAACTCTGGTTAGTACACGAGCTGCAGCATTTTGAATCAGCTGAAGCGACTTGACTGACTTCTTGGTACACCCTGATAATAAAGAGTTACAATAATCCAGCCTAGAAGTAACAACTGCATGGACTAGTTTCTCTGCATCGTTTTGAGGCAAGATATGCCTGATTTTTGCAATGTTACGTAGATGGAAGTAGGCGGTCCTTAAAATTGATTTTATGTGGGCGTTAAAGGATAAATCCTGATCAAATATAACACCAAGATTCCTTACAGTCTCACTGGAGGCCAAATTAATGCCATCCATAGTTAGTATATCTTTAGATAATTTGTTTCAACAGTGCTGAACTTTCTCCATGTATAGACAACTTGTCTTACCGTGGACTGATGAACATCAAGGCTTTCAGAGATACTTTTGGAACCCTTTCCAGCTTTATGCAAGTCAACAATTCTTAATGGTACGTCTTCTGAGAGCTCTTTTGTGCGAGGCATGGTTCACATCTGGCAATGCTTCTTAAGAATAGCAAATTCAAAACTGGTGTGTATTTTCTATAGGGCAGGGCAACTTTAACCAATACCTCCAATCTCGTCTCATTGATTGGACTCCAGGTTGGCTGACTCCTGACTCCAATTAGCTCTTGAAGAAGTCTTTAGCCGAGGGGTTCACATACTTTTTCCACCCTGCACTGTGAATGTTTACATGGTGTGTTCAATAAAAACATGAAAACATATAGTTTGTGTGGTATTAGTTTAAACAGACTGTGTTTGTCTATTGTTGTGACTTAGATGAAGATCAGAACACATTTTATGACCAACTTATGCAGAAATCCAGGTAATTCCAAAGGGTTCACATACTTTTTCTTGCAACTGTAGTATACTGTATAAACACACACTGGCGCATGGGCCATGACAAATGTGTACTTCTCTTTTATTTCTTCAGTAGTGCATTTCTCTTAAAACATCCTGCAGCTGGAACACTTAATGTCCAACACTAAAAGAGTACAAAGACAGTTCAAGACAGTCTCAACTCTGTACACAACTGGGCATCGATCAACAAGACTGTAGCACAAATATAGGGCTATAGTTCATTTTGTCAGTACTGAATATTCCTTTCTTAAGTTCACAATTCCCTGTATTTAATATTTCCCTTAAAATATGCACTGAAGAGCTAGACGATAAACATTACTCTGTCTCTGTATTTTCACCCACTATCACCCCACGTATCGAATCACAATCGTACCTTTGTTTGTGGTCTGTTATCAGTGACCGGATGAAAACAACTGAAGGCTGAGTTAACGGTGCTACCTTATCTGAAACCTGCGTGTAAGGGAAAGTTTATTGTGCATTTGAATGAATGTTATCAATAGTGAGAAGAATATTTGTTTTCCCTGTTTCCTGAATGTAAACCAGAACATTAGACTTACTGGCACTCATCAAAAAAAACCTGTCTACCCATTGTTGTATGGAAACTTAATCCCTGTCAAAGATTTACATCTATAAAGAAGTCTGAGCACCAATATTGTGTAGCCTTGTTTGCTGTGGGCGGAGTATAAAGTACAACTTTACACCTGTAATTTATCTCTATTGTGTTTGAATTCCCTTGTCATTGATGTGTCACCACACAGAAGTCTTTTATGACAACATTTTATACCTGAGGGGATATTGTTAGCTTAGATATTGTATTCAGTGCTATTTTTACCATGGTAATGTTTACGATAACTCAGAGATATGCAGGAACTGGAAGTATCCTTCGGAAAACGTTCCTGGCAATAGAACGTATCCTTGACGTGTGGGTACTTTTACCCAATGCTCGTAATTACCTGAATAAACATACTGGTATCCATTGCATTGTATCTATTGCTTATTTCCTTCTTTGAATTTGTATTGTTTATTTTACGTGACAACACAACCTTAAAGTAAAAAAAGACTTAAAAAAAAACCAATTGGATAAAAGTAAAAAACAAATTATGAAATCACATTACTGTTTTTTTCTTTCTTTGTTTTAGTATTTCCATCGTACCTCAATGCTGTATTCATAGGGAATGCTTTTATTTCCATGCAAAGTACAACAGTACCTTATCTGAAGTGTCTTTACCACCTATTCTATTTATTATGCGTTAACATGACATCAGTCAGAAACCCCATTATCCCCCTGGTATTGGGGGAAGACTGTCAAAAGACTGTGCCCTAGATTTTCTTTCCTTTTTTGCCAAACACAACAGACCATGTTCAGATGATTATTGATAACCTTGATCCAGTGCTTTATAGTTTATAGTCATAGTGTTTGTAACCTGATCTGTGGACCTTTGTGGAAAACTCTATATATATATATATCTATACTATATTCCGTTCTCTCGCTAGGAAGTGTAGTGTCTGCTGTTGACGCTGAGAACATTGTGCAGACCCTTTTTTTTTATTTAAAAGTTTCGTTACAAGGTGTTAGTTTTTGCTTTTACACAAATCTAGCTTTTACAATAGGACATTTCATTGAAAAAGTCCTAGTCTTAAATGATTGTATACGTACACTGTGCACGCACTGTTTTATACAGGTTGAATGTCATCTGCTGATATGCAGCAGTATGCCCAAATATAACTTAAATGTTTTACATCCACAAGATTTCAAAACATTAATGAATATGTTAAGTAGAATTACAGAGAAAAGTGTGAACAAATGAATAAACATGAATACATTGGGTGTCCCTCTTTTTGTAAGATAAGATCACAATTAATACATTAACTGTTAAATAGAACCTAGTTGGGCTGCTATAGACTCTGTTTAGAAATCACTTGAATAATTAACTTAATCTGGCGTTAATACTTACCCTTACTTTGCAAAAACACCCTCTCATTCAGATGTCCCATTGCACACAGGTGCATAAAACAAACCCCACTTGTCTCCATCTCCTGCAGACTTACTGCCACACAACTTAACTGAAGGATCCAGACTGGAATGAGGAAACCAGCCCTCTCTTCGCAGCATTGCTGCACTTTTACAAACACATCCTTCTGTTTTTGTTTGAAATACACTTGGAAAAGAAAAGTACTTTCATTGGACTTTTGTATGCATGGCAGTTCTTTATTGACTCAGTGTCAATGTTGTCCCGCTTGTTGAGAAAAAGACTGCATATGGATTCAGTTCCAGATGATTAACTGCGAGTTGTCAACTGAATGATAGTGTAGTGTCTGATATCATGAGTCATTTCTTTTCTTTGTGTCTTCTTGGGAAATACAGCTTGTTGAATTTTATTTTATAACCTACTCTTTTGCTTTAATTTGTGTGTTAAGGACTCACAAAAGACAGATTAGTATCTTCCTTGGCCAAACAAAACACTTTATAGTTCTCTCAAATAATTTTCTTATGTCAAATATTTAATTTCTTCGACTGTGTTTTCTTTGGTAAGTTTATTGAAGCTCATTACACAAACAGAAATGTTACACGTTTGAAATTCTGAAATGTGGAAGAGAAAACAGTTTTATATTTACATGTTTAAAGCATTAAACATTGCAATGTGGAGAAATAAATATCTTACATTATTGGGCACAAAAAACATAAAGTGCAGTATTTTGACAACATTAATATCTGAAAGTATGAATACTAATAAAAACTTAATATATAAATTCATACATTTTCCCTAATTTCGTCTTTGTTAGGTTACTAGATCATATTTTACAAGTTAAAAGTGTCCTACATAATTCAGCATACATAATTGTACATTTCATAAATATGTTTTGACATGGTGGCTCAAGAGATATGTCAGTATTTGTCATTACGGGTGTTACAGAATCATAGTATACAACATAGTGGCCTTTTCACCATCACCAATTACACAAGGGAAACAAGTTAGATTTTCCAGCCTGGATTTGGGCAAATGTGTCAAATACATTTTACAAAAAAGATCTTTGCTAAATGTATTTTATATATTTTTGCACACAATCATTTATATTTCAATGTCATTGCATGTGTCTCATTGCAGCTGTGAGAGAAGGTCCCTACAGTCCCCAAGTGTGTCCAGCCCCCCCACCACATCAATCAGCCCCTCCACCTGCTCTGAGCGAAGCACCGCCCCTGCGTTTTTTCTGAACTTCTTCCTCAGGCTCTCATTGGTCAACGGGTTACGCCAGTGACCGTAGAAAGTGTCACAGCGTCCCTTCAAAATGTGTCCCTCAACAAGTGTAACCTGGACCTCCCCATACATGCTGTTGAAATTAGCAGGGTTGTCATGGGGATGCTCCACGCGAACACGACTCAGCAGAGCGAGGATGTCTGGGCGCCTCAGAGCAGCCGGAGTGAAGGACTGCACGGTCACTTCGCCATCCAGGAGAGCGCTGCAAGCGTTGAATTGGAAGGAGTGGCGTGCCTCATGCTCAGATTCGGGGAATGGCCTGTTGATGTACTTTGATTTGGGGACTCTGAGCAGGATGTCTTGGACTTGAGATGGGGACACAGTGCCAGGGCCCAACCCCACGAGAAGCGTATGGACCGAGGCGGCAGCATCTGCTACCCAGTGCATCCCCAGATGGGCCGGGAAGCGCTTGAAGCCCATGTCCTGCTCCTCTAGCAGGAACACATGGCCGTCATTGGGGGATTCTAAAGGCTTGGGCACATAGTCTTCATAAAAGGCATCGAAGCCGGCCACACCAGCAACAGCATCGAGGATCAGATGACTTGCCTCGAGGCCCCGGGAGGCCAGCAAAGCAGCCTCCAGCCCCAAACGTGAGGCATTACCGATGTGAAGGGGTTTGGACTGAGTGGCAGCATTGGCCATTGGAGCTCCAGAGAGAGAAGCAGCTATAGCCAAGGCATGACTGCACTGGGAGTGATCTAAAGACAAGAGGCGAGCACAGGCGGCTGCACTCCCCATGGTCCCCACAACGCTTGGAGGGTGAAACCTGGTGATAAGGGAGAAAGAAACTGTGTTAAAATGTGTTAAGACCATTTTTACTTGGGACAGAACATCTCAAATGTGTGTTTCTCAGCATTATGTTTGTGTAAAGGTGCCCGTTTGTTAGAATCTGCTACACTTTCCAAAGACTCCACATTCAGAGAGAGCTTATTTCAGGAAAATTGTTCAAAGCCATTTCAGTATTTGACAAACAAGTAAATAGTGTATTGGGTGATTTTACTTGGTGTACACATTTGCCAAAAGGAGTCCTCCTGTGCGATGCTCTCGAACACATGGCTAATTGTGGTAACACTACCCACAGAGGCTCTGCTGTCCTTGATATGAACATGACAACCAGCCTTTCACAGCTCATTGACACCACTAAGAGGCTGCCCATTACACTGCACTCACCTCCTTGTAAACCACACTGCAGGGATCTGCAGAATCAAATATGGGGCTCTTTAGACTCATGTGGATATTTGTTCTCCGTGTAAAGTAACAATTCAAAATACTCAATAATAAGCTGGCTTTAGATCGTTTAAATCATCACCGTAAGACCCAGTAAGTACAAACCTTCATAAATGTGTTTATAACCCTAAGAATAACATTATCTTTGACTGATTTGACCCACTCCCTGAGGCGCTCACCTCTTAGGGATGTTGTGGGCCTCATGAGAGAACCTCATCAATCTGCCCTGGATCTCAATGCCGACGTTGAATGCCAGCAGGAAGTCGGGGCCACTGGGTTTGCTGTTAGGCATCATGTCACTGAGTGCTAACACAGCAGGGAGGACCGCTCCTGAGGGGTGAGTGGCAGGGTGCCATGTATCATCAAAGTCCATGGAGTGAGTCTGCATCACAGAAAGAACAAACGGATTGAATTCAAATGAAAATGGACTGTTTAACTTCTGTTTTTAATGAAAATATACAACTACAAGTAACTGCTGCAGAAATGAACTGACATCCTGATGCTGCTTAAAGTATGAAAGCAATGTTTGCTGACAAAATGCTGGACATTTTGACAGAAGGGTAATGCGGGGTCAAGTCAGTATTTTCATCAACCCATCTTTCGATCGGATGCACAGATGGTTTTAGTGCATCTGATGTGCACTGGGGACAACCCATCTGTTCCTCCTGTTTGTACTCACAGCCACTCCATTGACGAAAGCAGCCAGTGTGGGGGAGAGCCTGCTGCCTCTGCGTCCGTAAACAGAGCTGATGTCATCTGGAGCATACATGTGCTGGAGCGGGAAACACAGAGACAGGTAAACACAGGGAGTTGTCACAAGGACATGTTTGATACAACAGTTGTGTGCTCAAGTCAAACACAGACATTTGGAGAAAAGGGTCACCATGCATAAATAAACCCCTCTCACGATATATGACGCACTCCAGCCTAATAATAACATGGTTGTTTTTTTTAAACCCATCTGATCTGTCCACGCAGCACTTGCACTGACGTACGACTGCTGTTTGCCAAATGTCAATAATTGCTTTCATCTGTCTTATTGTTTCATATCAGATAATACCTTCAGGTTATTTCTATTGACTTCGCCTCACCTGGCAGTGCTGCAGGGCCAATTCAAACACGTCTGTAGTGCTGCCAATGAGACCAACTCCGATGCTGTCCAGCACCATTCTTTTGCTGCGGTGAAGCACCAGTGATGACAAGTGCTGCGGCTTGACTTCACTGATGAACCTCCCATAGCTGGCTGTGACTGTGTCTTCAGGGTCCGGGCGCTTCAAGACTGCAGGGAGAAAGAGAAAGGATATTATAGGTCAGGAGTAAGTAAAGAGGTCTTTTTGTGTTCAGACAAAGAGATGTAGTTGAGTTTACCTTCGACTGCAGACTTATGCAGCCCCCTGACAGCCCACACTGGTCGAATGGTTTTCTGCAGGAACAAGGGAACAATCCTTACTGACACCTGTAAACCACTAAGTGTGACAATAATTGTTTTACTATCTCAGATTCATTACCGTCAGTGAGCACACGCACAATGATTTTCTGCCAGACTCTGGTTTAATTAAATCAGCTATTTGTGGATATTGGCATCCTTATAATGAAAATAACTCAGCCTGTGTGCCTCTTTTGTAAAAGCTATTGTGCTGGGTGTCGTTCAGTGTGTGTAATCTGCTCAGGTTAATTCTCCCTTAACAAGAACAAAAACACCTCGTGCAAGCTTTATTAGTTTAGAGCTGACTGGATTAAAATGAATATTTTAAGGACACCTAACAATCTAATTGAGTTACTCAAGCCTTAGCAATATGTATGAGTATCTAGATGTTCTATTAATAAGAAATATACTTATATCTTTAAATCTGTACCTGTAATGTGGAGATCATGGCTTCAGTCAGCTGTTTCTCTCTTATTGCTCTTTGCAGTCAACAGGTTGTTCAGATGATGCTGATGCTTCTCAGGTTCAGAGGGTACCTTCCTTATATAGTCCTAGCCTCACAATGGCTTCTTATGCTGACCTGAAACAGGGAAGGGCAAATCTATAACAACACCTTATTGTTTAATGGAATGTACACAGTGGTCATCACCATCATCATCCTCCTCAATATCGTCATAACCAGGGTGGTCTTCCTGGGTAGAAGAGGAGGAAGGAGTGGTACTTCATTGTCTAGGAGGAAGAGCAGTGATGTCACCTCTGGTTGCAAACGTCAAGTTGGGGAATTTTCATGAACTCCTCCTACAAACTGGAGGACTTATTTATTGAATCCCTGCTTCAGAACAACTCAGCAGCTCCTCTGTCTGCGTATCTTCACCAGGTAACACTTTATTTTTAATTGCTGTATTACTAGCTAGTAGAAACAGTGTATTACATGTAATACAATGCCACATATAAAGTGATGGTGATCACAGGGTGAAAAGCTGCCATTAGATGAAATATATAATACAAAGTCAAATTGTTTTTGAAAATATTTTACCATAGACTACTCAAATTGAAACTGAAAAAATACAAGACATAACGAAACCAGAATCTGTGTTTTGGTAGATTTCAGTAAATCTAATCTAAAGTGTAATTGATGGATACAATGTTAAATTGTGACATGCTTATTTTGAGCCATTGGAGTACTAAAGTTGGATTTAAAAAAAATGAATTCAGAAAAAATTATTATCCCAGGGCGGGCGGGGGGGGGCAAAGACTCTGATGTTTCTGTAAATGTTTAGGGAGATAAAAGTGAGTAAGTACTTGACTTACGTAACATTTTAAGACATAACCGTTTGTTTGTTATTTGTGTTCAACTATAGTCTTTTTCAGTTTTTACTACTCTACTTTAGCAAATCAATTGTTACAGTAAATCAAGATTAAAACAAAATTCTCAGTTTATGTTTCAGGCAAGTCCTGCGTTTGGTATTGCACAACATATTAAGTCAATGGAAATTGTTCATTCACTTATGGATGTGTTGTCTGTGTGATTAGTTTCTTTGACTCAGCTTGAAAACAAAGACCTGATGGCGTCATCAGATGAATTTCCAGCCAGTTTCTATGGAGAACCAGGAGTGTTGGGCATGTTATCCAATGGGATCAGTGCATTCCTCGTTCTTCTGCAGAACTTCTACACAGCACACACTGGCACTGCACCAGCTGGGGTGGAGAACATCCTAGCAGGTTGAAATTGTTTTAAATATATGTACATTTACTGATGTTGTTGTAATTTACTTTTCTATTTGAATTTTTTTCTTCACAATCTTTGACACAATCTGATAAACTAGTTTTAATAATTTCAATTTTACATTTCTTTGTAGGTGTCCATCTCATCCTGATTGGTGGTGTATGCCAACTAGTTGCAGGAATGCTTTCCTTTAGAAAATACGATCATCTGAGCGGCACTGCCTTTATTGGCTATGCTGCACTTTGGGGCAGTTATGGTGCCACCAGAATCTACTTTGGTGCCTCAACTCAAACCCCATCAATAGTACCTTTGCCAGCTCAAATTATGAACAATTTGTCCACTAATATGACGAGCAACATGTCTCTGACCGCCACCATGGTGATCCCAGTTTGCCATGTATGCCTGTCCATAAAAGAGACAGCCATTGCTGGTCTGGTCCCCTACATCCTTCTGTCCTTTCTCCTCGCCTTCTGCTCTGCCACAGTCAACTACATCATGCCTTTGGTTTTCGGGGCCATCACAGCCACCTTAGTCTTCGAAGCAGTGGGTCTGGTAGCGAGCTCCTGGGCTCTCGTGGTCTCTGGGGTTCTGGAGTTGCTTATTCTGATTTTTGCCATCTATGGTTCAGCTGCACTGCTTGGAAAAGGTCTGACTCAACGTCTAGTCCTCAAAGGCTTTGGTACCCCTCTCTTTAATGTCCTCCTGCTCGGGACCACCAACTCAGGTAGCGCCCAGAAAATTGGCCAAGAGAAGAAGAAAAACACAAAATATGCCGAGCCAATGGCCTTGGGTTTTTTCTGTGACACTGTAGCCCCCTTCATCTTTGCTTTCTACAGCTTTGGGTACATGAAGTCTTTTGGTGTTGGAGTGGCATGGGTCTCAATCATCACAGTTTCCCAGCTGTTCTCCAGCTATTACGCCCATCTGCGCCAAGACTGCTACCACACCACTAAGTTTGGTCTTCATGCCACATATTGGCTGATCAAGGCTTGGGATGAGTTTGTGCTTTCTGCTCTGGTTTTGGAGGACGGCAAAGTGGCCTCAGGGAGGGAAGCAATGGTGGGGAATTGGTTCTTTGTGGTGGCAGGCGTGATGCTCTGCGTGGGAAGCCTCAACACAGACGTCCTGGAGCTGATCCACAACATGCTGTTCGTCCTGCTCACGCTCTCAACAATCCCCCAGATTGCTCTCCAGGTATACTACATCTTCTTTGGTGTAGCTTGCTCCCTGTTCACCGCAGCCTCCCTGTATTGTACCTTCTCGCGTCTCATCAACACCATAGCAGAGAAGTCTCTGATCCCTGTGGGACCCCAGCCCATCTCCTCTGAGATGTTGAAGAAGGCTCTCATGTGCTGCAGGGCCAATCAGGGAGACCAGGAGGCGCTGCCCCAAACTGACCAGGGATCAGACGCCCTGTTCTACATTTCTAATGGGGTTGCAGCTCTCTCAGCTCTTCATGCACGTTCTTCCAGTTTGAATCCTGCCTTCCTTCACCTGACTGTCCCCTGGGTCCTGATCTCTGGAGCCATCATCCAGGCCTATGTCAGCCGGCTGCAGGTCACAGGAGGGGGTCGTTTTGGTTCAGTCATTCCAACCATCTACGTAGCAGTATGGGCAACCTGGACCTGGTTTAGGTTTTCAGGTATGTCATGACAAACATGTGTTTAAAAGAAAACTTGTTGTGACTGAATTACACACATTCTGATTCCACGTTTTTCTTTAGGCAACCTGCTTCAGCTCTCCGCAGAGGCAGCATACGGTTTCACAGCAGGAGCCATTGCTCTCCTGGTCATTAACGCTTTCCTTATGCTCATTGGTAAGGTCAAGGATTCTATTTTAAGAGAGTTTGGCGATTTCATTAGTTTGGTTTTTAGCTTTTTTTCATGTTTATATTGTCCATGTCAGCTGCCTATAGGAACCTGGTTTTGCTGTTTCTAACATCAGTCATGGAGGTCGTTCTGGTCTGTTTCCTGCTTTCCACTCTGCAACGACTTCCATATGGATTTGAAAGTAAGTATAGACAAAGCTTCATTTTGAGATGAATGTCCCATTTTTAAATATAGATAAAGGCCGGAATTAAAATCAAATCTGTAAAATCAAATCCATATTGTTATTAAAACATGTTGACAACCTTCTTTACAGTTGCCATGCTTGCACTTTTTTCAATAATTTGTATATATGGGGCTCTGGCGTCACTGGTGAACTGCATCTTCTCACATAGACTTCTGCCTATGGGCCCTCCCTTGATAAAGGTAACCAATTAAGATACTATTGTTGCATTTGTTGCTAATTCTACATAGTCTGTAATATTCTATCCAATGTATTCCATGGAATTATCCCTAACTCTTTGGCCTTCCTTAGGAGAAAGTGAGGTGGGAGTCTGTTCCAGAGCTGCCCTGTCCTGTTGCTAATTCTCGACTCACCAGCAGCCTCATGAAGATCGCTGGCCTTCTGGAGGAAGGAGGAGTGTGCGGTGTTCCCACAGACACTGTGTATGCCCTGGCTGCCTCCTGCAAGAACCCCCGAGCTATTGAGAACATCTACAATATTAAAGTAGGAATGCTAGTTGCTATCATTTTTAAGTGTAATCTGAAATCATTAAATCCACATTTCGCTTTAATGTGAAACTCATCAACCTTTTGTCTGTGTCTTCCTCAAGGACAGACCAGCAGAGAAGCCCATCTGCATTTGCATCTCTAATGTGGAGCAGCTGGTGGAAGCCAAGCCTCCCTTCAGCCCTCTGCTCTGGGAGTTTATGAGGAACGTGTATCCAGGAGGCATCAGCTGCATCGTCAGCAAAGGAGACTGGCTCTTCAAACTAGGTAAACAGTTTAACAGCTGCTTTACTGGACCCATTTAACAAGTCTTCCATCAATAGTCAGCTCACCTCAATGTATCTTGTGTAGGAGTTGGACCAGCTTATGACCGTGTTGGCACTAAGGACAGCATCATGATCCGAGTCCCTGACCACACAGTGACCGGCCACCTATGTGACATCACCGGACCCCTTGCTATTACATCAGCCAATCCCAGCGGAGAGCCAGACAGCACCCACCACACCATGGTCATCAAGTCAGTGTCTATCCTCTGAATGTCCTTTTAAAGCAGTTTAATCCCGAGAGACAAAATGTGTCATGATTGAATATTCTCAATGGACGGACATTGACTCACATTCTTTCTCCTATCTTATTTTTGCCACAGTCGACTGGGACACAAGCTCCAAGGGGTTCTGTGTGACGGGGACTCAAATGAAGTTGTTGCTTCTACTGTGGTCAACTGCCTCAAAATTGATGAAGGTAAAATGCAAGAGAAATCCCATTATGTTTCTCTCTTTTCTGTGTGTTTCACTGGCACTATCTAACCCAAGCCTGTGTTTTACTTTTTATTTTACACTTTTACACAGGAACCATCACTATTGTGAGGGAAGGTTGTGTCCCTGCAGTCAAAGTCCATCAGATCTTCGAACGAGTGAAAAGCACTATGGTGTGATTCTCTTGCACTCAATTTCTCCTCTTCATGACTGATACCCCATAAGATTGGCTTGTTTAGCTCCCCTATTTCCCTTCTACAATCTCAGGGCGACTTTCTAAGTAACAGCGTATGTTGTGTGTGTGCAAATGTTAGAATAAAATAACCTTTTCACAATGCTCTTGATAGATACTTGACATTCTCAGCAAAGACCTTGGGAAAGATACCGTTTCTTTGCTGTATCTGCTGAACTTTTTATTTACTATATAACACAATACAAAATATATTTATGGACCTACCATTGTACTTTTTTGGTAATTATGTAATATGTATTTATACATTTAAATTATCCATTATCTTCACATAAGTTTTGTTGAATAAAAAAATTACCGGTTACTGTATGTATCTAAGCTAACGGTGGAAACAATGATCGTGACTGAAGTTGTGTATTGTTTGTGTAAATAATAATAAAAACAATGACATCACTATAATATAACTTTCAATTGATTCATTTCTTAACACATGTTGTTTAGCATAGGCATGAAGGACATGGGGATCAGTAGCTTACATATGATGTGCTTTAATTTTTAATAAAGTCATGTTTTGGACTTTAACTGATGCATTCAATTCAATATATATTAAAATATTTTAAAGACATTTGCAAAAACTTGAAAAATCAGTATCTATTGCTGCATTGTTCCAACAGGCAAAGACATGTATTCACAGTTGGTAACTCGATTTGTAATATAGTTTAGTGCAAAATCAATTAACAAATTGATAATCTCCTACAGGTTATACAACAACATTTAATTTAAAAAATGTGTTTAGAAAATGTTTTGTGAAAGGTTCTTTTTGAAAATATTCAATACCTCCACAGTGAATTGCTTCTAAAAAGCCCTTCACACATTAATGGTCGCCTTTTGGTTATAATACACCAACAAGTTAGGAACAACTCCTTTTGAATATTTATTGTGGAAAATGTTAGATTACTATTGTATACAATGTATTGCTACCACAATCCATCAGCGACTTATATTCACTTCAATTTCGTGGACATGCTTACGGATTTTCTTGCTCAAAGGAAGCTCTCGTCAATGGAGCTGCCACATGCAAGAGAGCTTTGAAGGTTTTGGAAATTGATAATTATAATAATAATAACTTGGATTTATATAGCGCCTTTCAGGGGACCCAAGTTTGCTTTACAGCAGAATAAAACAAACAAACTATTGGTGTAGTTAGTACAACCATAGGAGACCATTGATGAGTGAAACCATTTTTGTTTTAATACACTTTCAAAAAGTGAACATATTGAAAATAATGTATGAACAAGTCTTAAGAACAAACCTTTTTTAGTATATGAATACTTTATTGTATTTGAAGAACTTTATTTTCGGTAGCTTCCAAGTCATGTGACCAAGTGACTCTACATTGATGCAGCATTATTATTCTACACTGGATGAGTGTATACCTCTTATATTTGAATCTTTGTGTTTTTTTGGATGTTATATAAATATATTTCTAAGTAGTGTTTTTCAATAGCTTTATGTCATGTTGAACATTGAGCATTTAGCAAGTTTTCTCAAAGGTTATACATAGACAATCTAAAGCATGTGATCACAGGTGTTGCTAAAAAATAGACCTTTTTTACCATGGTTACATGCACACTACAGGAAAGGGCCTCTTTAATGCTTGCAGTCATACAGAGAGTATCACTGTCTGCAGAGTGAAATACAAAAAGGAGAGACTGCGTTGCATATTTCAACACTGAAAGGGAGGAGCCTGATGGCACTAGATGTTTTAAGGTCACTCACACACAGAGCACCTTTTTGCTCAGGTTCCCATAAGAATTGTTTCCTGGCAGTTGGATACGTGATAAGGTGCACATAGTGAAACTCACTATCAATGTAATACATCCTAATTAGGATATTTCTCAAGCTTAGCACAAACATGAAAGCAGTTAACAGAGATAAACCCTAGCACGCAAGAAACACAGTAATATAATTTAATCTCAATGGACTGAAACAAATACCCTTGAGATTTTCCCTGTTCAAAGAGACACTATAAGCTAATGATTAAACAAGGAAACGGCTCTTCTTATACCGCAAGTCATTACCAGGTGGAGTAGGAAAGAGTTTTAAATGTTTTTTAGTTTTTAATAGCGTGACTAATTAACCCCGTCCACAGGCTCATTAGGCTTTGAATGATACATTACATATTATAACATTAACAAACATCACATGAGCACACCGTCAGCGAATGTAAAAGCTGGTTGGAGAGTCAACCTACATATGTGCATATCAATTTGCACATATAAATATAAATATAAATGTAGTTTTACTGATGATCTTAGACTGTGTAGATGTCCTCCTCTCCACGTGTTTGTCGCTGTGGTTAACTTCTCTACAGTTTGATCCATCACTCAGTAAAACCTGCCTGTATTTGTTCCTCACTTAGCTTACGGCAATAGAGGATGTATTCATCAGGTGATAGTCAAAAGCATGATTAAGGATGTTCATTGAGTAAACATTTACTGACAAACAGTTTAATCAGCAGTGTTTGCTTGAGATATATGCATAGGGAGCTATGACGTTACTGGTTTCGTTTTTTGCAGATGTTACAATAAGTGAATAAATAAAGATGTGGCTCACATGAGGGCTCACATGATACTCCATATATCCAGATTAGACAAATACAGTCATGCACAAAATGTACCAAATTAGAAAATATATAAAAAAGAAAACAATAGAAACTACGATACTGTATAATAACAGAATCCTTAATAATGAATGTCTTTAGTTAAACTGAAAGAAAACATTAATTTTTTTTACGACATAATATACTTTGACCTCGAATATGACTTAGGACTTTTTTTACACAAACCCTTTTTCACCGATTACTTTACTGTGAAGTTTTATGCATTTCTATGAGATATACTTTTTTGACATACTTTGTATCCATTATTATAGGTTATTTATAACATAATGACATACTATTGAATTACTTATTAAACTTTTTTAACATCATACTTACCATAATAAATATAGGCTCGGTGTTACG